>NC_056616.1:12897030-13132030 GCF_018340385.1 Cyprinus carpio
AAATCATTGCATTGGCCATAGGTTTATATGCAAGACCTCAAAGGAAAAGCCATGAAATATGGATGAGGGAAGCCACCAAAACACGCCTACCATCATGCACCAGCATCTCTGTCCGGCAGTCCAGCACTCCTCCTTCCCCCATCGCCTCCCCCACAAATCTGTTATTACCCACCCGTACCTTCTTCTTCTTCCTCTCCCTCCAGTCTCCCCCAGTGTTTAAGTAATCGTTGCATTTATTTACAGCATGCCAAGTGATATGGCAACTGCCAGGTGAGAGGCTGTTGGGTGGCGTAAGAAAACCAGAGCCTGTTAGGCCACACTGCCTGTCTTCGTTACTTCATGTGCTCACAACAGCATGCAGCCTGCCTCTTAATACAAATCAGGATCAGATATATTTAAAAGTGACGGAGGAGCTCAGTACTGCTCATTTGTATGACTCCTTTATCTGACACACACAATTCAGGTCTCTCAGCCTTTATTAATGATCTGATTATTTAAATCAGATGTGATTAATAAGGGAGACATGCAAAATGTGGAGTGTTGAGGTATTATCCAGGACCAGCTGGTCTAGCTGGTCTGTCAGCCTGGCCAAGCTGGTGCCCAAAACCCTTCTAAAACCAGCCCACACACCAGTTTAGGCTGGTTTAAGGTGTTTTTAGGCTTGATTTAAAAATTAATAGTTTACCCAAAAATGAACACTTTCAAGATGTAGATGAGCTTTTCTTCATCAGAACAGATTTAGAGAAATAGCATTACTTATTCACCAATGGATTCTCTGGAGTGAATGGGTGCCGTCAAAATGAGAGCTGATAAAAACATCTCAGTAATCCACACGACTCCAGTCCATCATTTGACATCTTGTGAATTGAAAATCTGCATGTTTGTAAGAAACATAAATAAATAAAGCAGTTTGGACTCTCATTCTGATGGCACCCATACACTGCAGAGGATCCTTTGGTGAGCTGGTAATGTAATGCTAAATTTCGCCAAATTTGCTTATATGAAGAAACAGTCTTATCTATGTCTTGTATGACCTGAGGTTGAGGGTCAGCAAATTTTCATCAGCTATTACTTTAAGAGGTTTTGTGTGTGTGTGTGTGTGTGTGTGTGTGTGTGTGTGTGTGTGTGTGTGTGTGTGTGTGTGTGTGTGTGTGTTTCAGGATTGAGGATTGAGAACCACTGCCTTAGGTACCAAGGCAGAGCTTTACCGTTGTTTTCTGTAAATAATTTAAATATAAAGGTTTTTCGATGTTTGTCTTCTGTCTTCTTGGGGTCTCTCTGTTCAGGTTAATGCACATGTACAGTAGAGGGCGCTCTCACCTGCGTCAAATCACACTAGCAGGCTGAGCACGCATTGAACTGCAGCGAGGATACACGGGTTTCCTGAGGCTCGCACTACTTTACGTGGTTTTGTGCTTTACACATAATATTTTAAATTGTGAATTTCAATAAAATTTTAAAGCACTTCATTGACTTGACTGTTTCACATGTAATATTGCCAAAGCATCAGTACACACAATAATAGGCTACTAAAGAAATAATAAAATAAAGTGCCAGTAATGTTAATAAAAAATTATAATCAATATAAAATGAATTATACTCAAACATTAAGTTAACTTAGTATATGTCAATTTAAATGTTAGAATACACCACAGTGTTCAAAACGAAAATGCTTGATGGATAGACACATTTCCAGCCAACGGGATCCTGTTTGAGTGCTTAAAATGCTAAATCTGTTACATTTGCTGTGTGATTATCGCTGAATGTATTTAGTAATCATTCAAATAATAATATACAAATTCTGTTACAAAAATGCCAGAATTCTTGATGGAAAAGGACCATGCGTTTTATTGCTCGTTGTGAAACAGGGGAATAGACAGCGTAAGTTTCTGACAATGCTCCGCCCTCGAGTGGCGGTTGGCCAAACGGATCAGCAGAAGGCTTTGTGATTGGCTCAACCAGCTGTCAATCACGCGAGATCTCTTCAGGCGTGTGGTAGCTGTGAACACATCATTTTGCCGTGAAGTGATCAGACGGAGGGAGAGATCAGCCCAGACATCACCGCGCAAACACACCACGCTTGTGAATTTTTGCATGTCAGGAGCAGAGGATCCTGTCGCCGGTCAACGGCCGTTTTCCATCTTGTATTCATAACGCACAAATCAGCGGCATGTGGAATTGTATCAGGATTAGGAATTGGCTCCCAATCGCGTGCCTGCTGTTAACGATATGGACGAAGGTGAGAGCGCTGATTGTTTCTAGTATTGCAGATCGATTTAATTGACATAGCAGTGATCTGCAGGCAAAAGTTGATGGGTGTGGGCTGACGATTTCAATGCATTTTGCTCAAAGTAATCGATATTTGAATTACGCAGCCACATTGTGCTCATGCATTTGGAAACGTCAGGATATTGTAATAATGTTAACTTGTACCCCGTCATTTAAAATTGCTGTTTCCAGCTCAGTTTAATAAAATTGTAGACTGATTCTCTGTAGACTTCAATGCACAAGCGCACGCAACACATTCCCTCAAATAATACAAGGCTACCTCAGTTTTGCAAACCCGATCTGCTTTTCAATAATAAGCAACCAGTATTATGGCTACTCTGTGTATTAATTTTTTTATTCTAATGTTATTTTTAGGTGTCCCAGTCCTCTGGCTATTTTGAGCTGCAGCTGATTGCTGTAGAAAATGTAAACGGTGAGTTGTGGGACGGGGAGTGTTGCGACGGCACGCGGAACTCTCAAGACCAGCGCTGCGAACGGGACGAGTGCGATACTTACTTTAAAGTGTGTCTGAAGGAGTACCAGTCTGAAGTCACCACCACTGGGCCATGCACCTTTGGCTCTGGATCTACTGACGTTCTCGGTGGAAATATACTTTCTTTTAAGACTGCAAAGAACGTCCCCAGCAAAACGAGCGATGTGGGAAAGATCATCATCCCCTTTTACTTCGCCTGGCCGGTGAGTGCGCGTCTCCGCGTGAGCTATAATAATAAAGCGCCGCGGTGAGCTGTCACTGCTCGGAAGTTGAGTGCACTATTGTTACTGTGATGACAGGGTCGCTCTTTTTTTAATCGTGGGTGTGTAAGGCTGCTGTGTCCTAACGGTTTTGGGGTAGAAAAAGGTTAAGAACGGTTATCTTTAGTGCATTCACTTTGCTGTGCGTGTTTGAAACTGGCTGCTATAAGGTGCATTTAAGGTGACACACATTTCTTAAAGAGATAGTTCACTCATAAATCTAAATTTCGTCTTGTACTCACACGTTGTTTCAAACCTGTATTACTTTTTCTCTTTCCTTGGAGCACAAAACGGAATGACAGTCACCATTCAGTTGCGTTGTAAGTGAATGGGGACTCATTCTGCTAACAGAAGAAAGTCAGGTTTGAAACCATATATCACGCGTAGTTGGTCGTGTCTCATTTTTGGGCATCACAGAGGAGAGAATAACGCTGACTAGGTTCAGACTTCTCCGTTGATTTCAGTTGGCTTCGAGTGAAGCGTATCTTTCTCAAAGCTTCTAGTGTACTTAATATTCAAATATGACGGGCAATCCAGCGGCAGCTGCATTAACCGTAATTATGGTGCTACTGGTTTTTGTGAATTTGTTAAAACGCTCTTTTGTAGCTTATAACGAAGCTTGTAGCTTAAAACGTACCACGGCAACCAAAGTTGCAACTGAAACTCCATAGTTACTGTTCTTATTGTTAGGGGAAGCATGGAGTGTTGTAACGTGTTTCAACGTGGTTTCCTATCAAACCTGGATATTCCCAAATTATTATTATTTTTATTTGTTTCAAATTAGTTGAAACATTTATTAAAATAATCACAGATCTAGATGTGAAATGATAATTTTTTAACTTAATAAAAAAAAAAGTTTTAATCGGTTACACTGACAAGGTAGCCTATCAAATGCTCAACAACAAATCGCCTACATCTGTACAGCACTAAGAAATTATTTTAGAACCACCTTCAAACAATGTGAGAAGCTTCTAGATTTTTGATCAGTTTATATATTTTGGCATTAGTGGCTAATATTGCACTTTTATATTAGTTAGAACAGAATAACTAGTAACTGTGGGATTTTACTGGAAATATAGTTACCATGGCAGTTTGTTGTGTAGCCTTGTACTACTTGCATCTCCCTTGTGTTGATATGTGAAACAGTTATCAAGTGTCTCTTCAGACACGTAGGCACTTTACTGATGCTGATATCAGGTAGCAAATCGCTGCAATGTTTTATGCAGTTCGGTGTCACACCCGCAAACAACAACAAAAAAAGAGATGTCGTGTAGTATTGACTGTCAGCTTTGGACGGCAGCCCAGTTATGCACACACTAACCTGGCAGACCCCTAAACTAACCCTCCTGTAGGCATAAAAACTACCCCCCCTCCCTAACCAAACACACAAACGCTCAACCGTTTAAGTTAATGTGTAACGTGCTATCAAACTGACCCTTTCGGGGCTGCCTTTGATGCTACACCTGCTTCTCTTCTGACCACCGCTCGAAACTTCACCTAGATATGTCCCTGTGTAACTCGGATCACATGATGTGTGGTTGTAGATCTGTGTCTGAAAGCCTGTGATTGAGTTTTTATTTCAAATGCTGTGTGTTTGCAGTTCCTTAGTGTCTCATGGATGCTAATGAAATTGGCAGAGGAATGTGTTCTTGAGTGCCTGTGAATCCGGACATCTGTTTGATGTGCTCGGTGTAACCTCATCTAGAGTACATTGTATAAAGATATCTAGCACCTCACCCAGAGGCTTGGAGATTGAGTCCGCCACCTGTCGGAGGTGCAGTTTGTTTTCTTTTAGCCTATCTCTGGTTTGTTTGTCAAGATTTCAGAGATTGGTTTTGGTAAAGCCGTTGCCTTGATAGTTTGCTTATTAGTATCAATACAGATTTCCTGATTTGATTTGATAAAAGCTTTGAATTTAATTTGATTCCTTTTGCTACTGCATGTGGAATTCAAGTACATTTTAAATGCCATTTCTTGTGATTATAACAATGTTTTGTTTAACAGTGTGGGAAAATATATGCTTTTAATATTTTCAGTCTTTATTCTTGTGTAAAATTATTATAAAATTACACTTAGACTTCTCTGAAAGAGTAAAATTAGTCTTTTCGAATGATTCATTACAATGATCCACTTAAAAGAGTAATTTGTTTGTGAATTAGACAACACTGTTCACGCTGTGTGTATTATTGCATTCCACCTGTGAGGAATGTGTTTTTGCTATTACTTTGTTTTGTTTTTCTTATCAAATAAAATTTGGACTGCAAACTAGAGTAAAATATGGCTTTTTTTGCTTTTGGGATTTAGATTCAGTAGTGGGAATGCAGGAAACACTTGCATGGAGTTAAACAGTGTGTGAGTATGTGTATATATATATATATGTGTGTGTGTGTGTGTGTGTGTGTGTGTATGTGTGTGTGAGTGTATATATATATATATATATATATATATATATATATATATATATATATATATATATATATATATATATATTTTTTTTTTTTTTTTTTTTAAGAAGTGCATATCAAGATTGAAATGCACTAATGTGCTACCTAGATCTACTTAGGTTTCCTTTGGTCCGAGGGTGTATTCACACAAGGAAAGTTCGCTAGTTCACTTCCTTTGGTCCGGACCAAATACAATGTTGATTTTTTTTTTTATTAATTTTTTTTTATTTGCTGTGCTTCGCTTTCACACTGCCCTTTTTGCAAATGAACCAGAAATTGTAAACAAAACCACACGTGTGCTAAGGTCATCCATTCATTGGTTCTTCCATTCAGCCGCACCAGAGTTTGCTTGGAACCGGACCGAGACCACCTCTTCAGTTGGGTCTTGGTACGGTTGTTTGGTCCACACCCGAGTGCAATTGCTGTATTCACACCTTCCCAAAAGATCCGCACCAAGTGGGGAAACAAACTTGAGTCTGATTCAATCAAACCTACCAAGACCGGTGTGAATACACCCTTAGTCTTATCGTTTCATTTATTTATTTATTTTTTTAATGCAGACTTTGAGCCAGTAGGTTAGTAAGATCCTAATCTGTTAGTTCTAGTCCTTTGCAGTTGTGTAACATAGATTTGAGTTACAGTTTTAGTGAATGTGTAACTCCAGCGTAAGAGATTGAGAGATGGTGAAGAGCCTCTCTGGTGGCACACAGTGAATGTTGATGATAGAGACGGCAGCTGTATCCGTCCGTCAGAGTGGAGGACCACTACGCTTCAAGGCTAAACAGCAGCGTCAGCCACACCTGATTAGGAGCTTGCTGGGCAGTTGCTAGGAGACTGTTACATGGGCCTTTAGTAAACAATTATCTATTGCCCTTCGAGTTCCCTTCCCCCTTAACTGGTCTTTCAGCGGAGCCACTCGTTCTCGTCTCACCTGGGAAAGAAGTGCTAGAGCCTCACAACTGATTAGACTATTGACTGTGTAATTAGCCAGTCACAGCTGGCTGTGTCTCCCGTCAACAAAAAGCAGTAATTGTCCAGTTCAGCATCAGAGCAGGTGGCTGTTGATTGGGACTGATTATAGATCGCTGCTCCCCCAAGGCCTCAAAATGTCCAAGTAAGCAGTGTCCATCTTTTGTTTCTGTCTTTTATGGGAGTTGACCGGAAGTCACGGTAAAGTCGTGGGTAGGACGGTGTCACATTTTCACATGCTGCCTTTTAAGAATTGTACCAAATTCATTGAAACAAAATTAGGGATGACAGTTACAAGTTAGATATATGCAGTTGGATGTGTTTTTAGTAATTATTTATGTAGTTCTAGCGTTTAAAAACAAATAGAAGAATGCAACGGAATGGAAAGATACATTTGTAAAAGTTACTATTGTAAAACTTGACATCGTAAGCATCTTAAAAAACAATGTTTGCGACGGGACTCTATTATTAGCTATGCAATAGCAAAAGACATGGGTCTGTTTGTGTATGTTGAAGTGCCACTTTAAAAACGTTAAATTTAGACACATCTTTTACAAGAGACTTTTATAGTTACATACATACTATCTAGCTAGCTATTAACATGTTAATTAACACATCGCTTTTAAAATGTAGAAAGTATGGCAACATTTTACAATAAGGTTCTGTATGATAACGTAGTTCGATCACTAACATGAACAATCATCAAAACATTAATCTATTCTAATTAATACATTTTCTATAAATGTATATATATTTGTAGTGTTTCTTACAAAGCATAATTATAAATAATATTAATCTAGATTAAAAAATATAAATTATTAATTAACAGTTAAACATTAATTTTTAATTTGTGATTCCTAATGCATTAACCATATTGTGAAGTGTTACCAAAAACACTAGTTCCTCACTACTAGAGTAGTCAGTTATTGGACGTGGCTAGTTGACTTGTGACAAATCTCTCGATCAAATAAACGAGTCAAGGCAGAGTAGCTTTCGTTTTAACTGGCTGGACTATTCGCAGTCATCTGCAGTGGTTTGTGATGTTACAGGAAGAGCCAGTATTGATTCCTGTCTCTCCATGGAGACCCGCTGTGGTGATTCACCAGGAAGTTTAAGATCATGAAGAATCTCTAGCTGGATGTGAGACTCTCTATCCTTCCCTTCCTGACCCTGAAATAGCTTTTTGTTCTGCCACCACAATAAACATGTTCTTTCTTGTGACCTGGGGCAGAGCACGGCTTTTTGTACCCATGCCTCCCTTTAAATGAAGGGAAAGGCTGCATTTTCCCCTTTCCTGAATGCAGCAGTCATGGTAGAGGTATTTTTAGCAGCAGAGAGACCGGACCAATTAAGAGGCGATGTGCCTGAGGTGACTTTATGAAGCAACCTTTTATGATACAATACGGGTTGAGAACGGTTGTCTCCGGTTATGTTGCATTTTGTAAACACAGACAGTTTTCCCGCCTAGTTTTGACCATGTTTAATTGTAAAATAGCTATTTTACAGGGGGATGGGGATTTCGAAACAAGATTATAAAGAGAGACCGTTTGGACTCTTTGTGAAGCGTATGAGCCAGGCACTTCCTACTCCATCACTCCCACATGATGAACTCTTTAAACCCATGAAAACAGTCTATTTAGAAGGGGCTCTGCCAAAATGCTGTTAATCGATTAATGACTGAAAAATGCTTGAAATGAAAACCCACTTCTTGATAACATGATTGTGATGGTAGGGTTCTGACAAGGGTTAAAGTGATAGTTTATAAATGATATAGACAGCAACACAACTGACACGTTCAAGGCCCAGAAAGGTAGTAAGGAGTCTAAGGACATCGTTAAAATAGTCCATTTGACAGCATGCGTGTCATGGTAATCTCATGAACATGCGTCAAAGACCGACAGGGAAGAGAAGAAGTTGTTGAATAAAGTCAATATTTTTGTTTTCTTTGCGCACAAAAAGTATTCTCTTCATACATAACATACGGTTGCACCACTGATGTCACATTGACTATTTTAACGATGTCCTTGCTACCTTTTTGGACCTTGAATGTGGTAGTTACATTGCTGTCTATGCAGGGTCAGAAAGTTCTCAGATTTCATAAAAAATATCTTAACTTGTGTTCCAAAGATGAACAAAGGTCTTCCAGGTTTGGAACGACATTAGGGTGAGTAATTAATGACAGAATTTACATTTTAGGTGAACTATCTTTTTAAGGCATGTGTACACCGACTATGATAACTATAACCATAACATTTTTACAATCCTTCTAAATTTATAAGAATAGAGAAGTCCACACCACAGCTATTATGGTATTGCATTTTTTGGTATTGCATTTGTCATAAAATAACCCCCCCCCACACAAGTTTATAAACTATAAAAACATCAACAGCCAATCAGAATCCACTTGACTTAAAAGAGCTTGAGCATTTAAAATAGCAGACAACAACTGTGGATTGTGATTATAATACATAGAATGTTATCGTCACCATATATATCCTATTTTTTCTTTATAATTATCATTCTTAGTGTGAATGAGCCTTTAGGCCTGGCATCAGGAAGGTAGACCTGAAGAAAAAGCAATCTTCTTTTGTGTGGTACTTCAGCTGAGTACCTAAGAAAGCATGTCAGTGCTTTAAGAGTATGATGAGATCTTGAGCAGCACTTGAAGAGTGCAAGATAAACTGGTTCCCAACAGAAGATCTTCCATGTACCGAGCCACCAGTGGTGGACATGATTGTACTAGGCAGTGCAATTATAGTGGACTTTCTGTCTCCCCTGAGAAAGGTCATAGAAAACATGGGGTCCTTTCAGAATTGGGCGTTAGTGAGCTTAACCCTGACGACCCTTCCCAATAACACTGGAAGCTAGTGTGTGTGTGAGAGAGAACCGTTTCTATTGTTAGCCCCTGGTGCTCAACTAATTGTTTTCAACTACCCATGATGCTCTACCTCCCTGGTACTAGGTTTCTCCTTTGCTTCAGCACAATTTCAGAAATGACAGTGTAAATGATGATTGTTTTTTCCCCTTCCAGCTGTTTTTGCTGTGTTGGCATACATGGCTGTGGCGCATGTGTGACTAATGTATGTGCATCTTCCTGTGCGAGCTAGTAGGCTAATGAATTGTGAGCAGGTGTGCTGCAGTGATTACAGTGCATTACCGCGCAGCAAGTTTAATTCCTGCTTGACCTCTGACCTTGTTCAAAATGATTATGATTGTAATAGAGTTGTAGCCCATGTGGCCATAACGGCACTCTGTTAGCTTGCTATACTGCAACTAGGGCTTTTCAGCAAGAAGAGAAGCTGCTTAGCAATGGCTCTGCCGTTTTAACTAGATGCTGAAACCGGAGTAATCGGCAGTACTGTAACTGGACAAGACTGACAGGGAGACAACTGGCTTGTCAGATGGTTTGATGATGAGCTAGCAGTCTAGGGTGTCAAATGGCCGCCTCACTGTAGTAACCGAGGGGCTGCACTGTTTGCCAAATGGGAGGTTGCCCATGAGCAGTTTATGGAATATTGTCATTCCATATTGTGGTTATAACACCAGTGTAGGAACAGCTACCAGGTAGAAGAATTTCACAGATGTAGTTGGTGTTCACAATAATTTTTTGGAAGTCTACCTTAGATTAGTATGACCGGACTAATGTGTAGAGCTGTGAGAATTGATCCAGGCTGGTGTCTTTGGGAGATCTGTGAGCTGTGCCCACTGGGATATAGCAGCTTCCAACCTCTCAGCCTGTTTCTGTTGCTGCCAAGCAGCCATGCTAGTCTCAGTTTCTACAAATGCTGCAGTTAAACCTTCTCTGAAATTGAGAAGATCTGAAAGATCGATGTATGTACTGGTGATTGATTTGTAATTAGCCTTTTGTTCAATACTATACTGTACAATACTATTCTATACCTCTTAAAATATGTATTTTTATGCTATTTTTACAGTCAAAGTATACAAGTATATTCTAATTCAAGTCTTTTTGTCTAAAGTTTAAGGCAAACATTATCAGGTTATATGATAGGCTTGATTTGGATAACATCAAAAAAGGATTTTTCAAATATGATAGATACTGTATGATTTGATGACGTAATAGTAAGTTTGACTGTGATTTAACTTGAATTTGTCCATGAAATGAGTGACTACAAGGTGGGCATTGTATTGTACCTTTTTAAAACGGCTTGTTATACTCACATTTTTTACCTCCAAAACTTTAAGCTTTAATATCAACCACTTTCTTAGTTTCTTTGTTTTGTCTTAAATTTCTGTAGGACACCTTGTTCTCAGGGTGAATAAGATAACCCATACACACCTTTGCTTGTGTTTCTGTATTTAACTCAGTCTCTGTGTGTGTGTGTGTGTGTGTGTGTGTGTGTGTGTGTGTGTGTGTGTGTGTGTGTGTGTGTGTGTGTGTGTGTGTGTGTGTGTGTGTGTGTGTGTGTGTTTGCAGCCACTGCCGTCCCTTCCTGCTTAATTAGCACCCAGAGGGGAGGAGTTTGTTGTATTGTCATTGCTAATGATCTTGTTGGCATAGCAGCGGAATGCTAAATGGGCCATGTGTGTACACACTCACCCAGAGCGTGCCCTTCGTTGGCCAACTCTGCAGCGATAAGCACCACGCAAGCATAATTCTGCATCTCGCTTGGTGTTCCTGCCTTTCAGACTCACCGGACTCTCGTCCGACTCGCTTTATTGATAATGGTGTCTCATGGGTATGCAAGGTTAACTAGACTCATTGTAGTCGATGATGGTGCTTTATTATTGTGTCTGTAGGAACTTAACCCCCGTGTGGGAGTTTGCTGAAAGAGGGGAGGTTACCGAGCACAGAATATCATTTACTGGCTCTAGGGCCCAGAGTGCACGTCGGGCTGCATCTTCCTGTCCTCCCAGGGCCATAATACCGCTTAAACAAAGCTATTGTTGGCTTTTGTGCTCTGGAAGCCTGGCGGAAAATGACAATTGACTGATTCGAAACAAGTCGTGTCATATGGACTTGTTGTGTGGAGAGGTCACTGGTGCCGTGGATTTCTGGAATGGAAAAGCCATTGATTGCTCTTCCAAAGTTAGGTTGTTGATAGGGATGGATGGCAAAGACCTTTCACATTTGCCTCTGCAAGAGGGACTAACAAAGACACCTAGAAACCCCTTTTCAGCTAAACTGTTTCGGTTGGGGCTGAAGGAATGGTTTTCGACGAGGGTGGGAAAGACTTTCCACATTGTTCTCAGAATGAGAGACCATCAAAGCCACCCAGAATCCCTCTTGAGCTACAGGTTGGGTTAGGTGTTCCTCCAGGTTCTTCCCTAGCAATTTTTGCCAGCCATTTTCTTTGATCCTATCCCCTCCCCACCCTGCTCTCCTGTCATTACCCAGATCCAAAGAGCTGTTTCCTTTGGTTTAATTAGACTGCAAGCTCAATGTTGTTTCCCTCAGAGAGTTGTTGTGGCTGGTCTTGTGAGAAAGCTAGATACTTGGGACAAAAAAATGGGATTGTGGGTTTAGAATTTAAGATGGATGTGTGATCAATATAGGGTTGACAGACTAGGAGAGGGCAGGCACAAATGAAACGACCTGGTCACCCCCTGTCAGCAGTGTGGCCGAGACCCCTGTGTATTGGTGATGGAGCAGGGGACACCTTTCTCTTGTGAGTGATTGATTACAGAGCTGGCTTTTCAACCTCCTCTTCCCACCACTGAGGGCGTGATGTGGACCCTGCGAGGTGACTGGACCTCCCCGACACCCCCGATCACTCCCAACCAAGTCTAGACTTGTTTGACACAAACATGACCTTGTCATGCTGGGATGGGTGACACCCATCATCACATTGCTCATTGCCTGTTCTAAAAGGCCGGTGAGAACAAAGTGCCCTCATTTGTGATCAGACCTGTGCTGCAGGACCCTGGGGAAGAACACAGAGTCTGAATTTGCACCGTCTTGATGAATTGATCTGCTCTGATTGCACTGTACTTCCTAAAGGAGATGGGTGTGCTCAGAGGGGGTTTGCTTTTTGATTTATGTCCACCATTTTTTCATATATTGCTGAACGCATTGTTTTTTAGAATTTAGGCTTATTTACACATCCTGCTTCTACAATTGTATATTTTCCTGCAATTCTTTTAATTGTTGGAAATTGTATAGATGAACACATAAATTATTGATTAAAGAACCAAATAGGCTTATACATTTTGTTTTGTTTTCTATAAATACATTACAAATAAAACACTAACGACTAAAATAAATCATTTTAAAGGGGTCATCAGATGCTAAATTCACTTTTACTTGTTGTTTGAACATGAATGTGTGTTGGCAGTGTGTGTACACATCTACCCTATAATGATACAAATCCACACAGTGGTTTTTATTTAATCCCTAAAAACAATATCACTTTTTCAAATCAGGCCATTCTGAGCTTCTTGTCTGTGTGTATTATTTGTGATCCTGCTTCACTTACAGCAGAAGTGTGTACAAGGGGATTTTTTATAAATCTTTGCAATCGCTATTCCTAATAACGTGCTAGTTAGCAAGTTTGATGGTCAAAACTGCATGCATTCATTGCCTTATTGCTTAGCAAGGATTAAATATTTTGATTGAAAATTGATTTCAGCATCATGTTGAGCTAATTCAATATGTCAAACTGGAATGAGGATTTTCCTATTGCGTCACAAAATCTTGAGGACATGCTCTGCTCCAAAACTATCCGTTAGTTTTGGGAAACGGAAAACAAAAAAGCCTTTCAGCGTCCTTTAATTGGTCTGGTGCTGTCTTAGATTTTGATGGTTGCGGTCAGTGTTGTCCACTGCCACTTCAGCCTGAGTTTGGCCCAAATATCTGTGTCAGTCAACAGTTCAGCTAAAAAAATGGGATTAACAATACCAGATTAATGGAGATTATATGCTGTGGTCGCCCTTGCCATGGAATAAATAAATGACCTACAGGTTCTTTGAGGACAATCAATCAAAGTCTGGCACAGAACTTGTGCGACTGGTGCTCAGACTTTGAGTGATAGGTTTAGAGTGTGTGTGTGTGTGTGTGTGTGTGTGTGTGTGTGTGTGTGTGTGTGTGTGTGTGTGTGTGTGTGTGTGTGTGAGAACATGTACTTGAATATAGTGTATTAAACAAAGTAAAATGTTGGTTTCAAAAATGACTAGGCATAGGTAGGTAGTTCAGGAAAAAAGCCCTGTATAATTAGTCCAGTTTCAAATTTACCTGAACTTGATCACTTGCGTTCCTCAAGAGGTGTTCACATAAAACAAGTATTTGCATGTAAAAACAGATCCCAAAGGAACAAGATGAAGAGGTCTCAGTTTGAGTTTTTAAAAGTTGGACTAGGGCTGGACAATATATCGAACGATATGATCATGCGCATCTCGTCAGTAAAGCCGGTTCCATGATTAGCGGTAAATCCCCATCACCTGCTTTCAAATGGAGCTGCAGTTAATACACAGAGCCGTAGTTCACTGAGAAGCTACGCTATATCGAGTTCATTATTGAAAATAAATCGCCTTTGATAATGAACTCGATATAGCGTAGCTTGTCAGTGAACTACGGCTCTGCAGCTCCATTTGAAAGCAGGTGATGGGGATTTACCGCTAATCATGGAACCGGCTTTACTGACTAGATGCGCATGATCATATCGTTCGATATATTGTCCAGCCCTAAGTTGGACTACTGTCAAAACGGTTAAATTGTGACACTTAAAAACAAAAAGAGTGTGGGACATAATGCAATTCCTAATCTCCCATCTAAATGTGAAAACATTCTAACAGCTAAAGCTAATTGCCACAAAAAATGTCTGAACTAACAAAACAGATATCCATAGGTTATATATTTGGTTGTTGAACCACTCTGACCCTAGTAATGTGTTGGTCTACATAGAGGGTGGGGATGATATCTTCCTGCTAGGTCAGACAAGGGAAGTTTGCCTCTCTCTGCAGTTCCTTTTCCAAAAGCAGATGAGGAAATGAAGTGCTCGTTTTCTCACCGAGGTCACAGAGGAACAGAGACCTATTTTTTTTTTGCGGTTTCTGTGTTGATTTCTTTTGGACTGGAGTGTCGCATGTCAGACCCATTTTTCTTTCTTTCCTCGATCACTCTTTTTGTAGGGTATTGACATGGTGCTGAAGGCTTCGCTACTTTAGATAAGGCGTGTGAAAGCTCTCAGACTGCCATGCACTTGCTGTCAGCTGGACGTCACTTGTACGTGACTGACGGTGGAAAACACTTCGCCTTTTTAGCAAGAAGATCCTGACATCATCCTGTCATGTTATAATAGTTTGGTTAAAGTTAACATTGTTTAATGTAATAATTAGGGATGCACGATTAATATCTGCATGATTTTAATGCGCATCTTGTCAGTAAAGCCGGTTCTGTAATCAGCAGTAAATTTACTACACAGAGCCATTGTTCACTGACAAGCTGCCGAAAACATGCGCAAAATATGATTGTGGTTTTGCGCAGATTGTCAGTGAACAACGGCTCTGTGTAGTAAATGCTGCTCCACATGAAAGCACGCACGTGTAGAGATTTACCGCTGATTACAGAACCGGCTTCATTGATGAGATGCACATTAAATATTGTGCCGATATTTATTGTGCATCCCTAGTAATAATTTGTTTGTGCTCAGTAGGGCCTTGTGTACGAATGCGTCAGAGTGTTGCAGCCGATTGCGTGTGTGCACCGCTGCCAATTGAAACTGCGGCGTGGGAGCCTTTTGAAGCTGATGAGAAGCCTGATGGCCTCCAGGTCTCCAGGGTCATTCTTAGCCTCTCTCACTTCAGCCCCCTCTTATTTCAGCCCTGCCCCTCTTTAAACAGCCCTATCCACTGACTGTGGGAATTTGCACCTGTGGCTCCCTCCACCACAACCCCACTAGCCACCCACCTACTTAAACACACACACTCAGGGTGTTTACAGGCTTAACTTTCCAATATGAGTATATTCAATCGCTCGAAGGTTTGCTTGTGATGCGTACCCTCCTAAGTACATCCCAGCCAGGCAGTCTGTGTTAGCTTGTTCACAGCCCACTATAAATATCATTGCTATCAGCAAAAGTAGTCCACGATAAGGAGGGAAGAACTACTTGCAATGTACATCTCCAAGGGAGTTTGTTTGGGTGCGTTTGTGTCCTCGTTGCGTGTTGGGCCACTTCTAGGGGTCAGAGGGTGTGTGTGTGTGGTCGGAGGAATGTTCTCTGAGTGTCACAAGACTCAGGTTGATGGTGTCTTGCAGTGATGGGTTTTAGATGGAGGTCTTTGTTCATTGGTCACCTCCCCCACTAGTCTTTATCCGCATCTAGCCCTTTGGGCAGCTGTCACATAATCCAGCTAATCAGAGGCCGAGTGTGTGGGAACAGGACCGTCCCCGTGCTACCGCGTCTCTTTCCCTCTCACGCGCTCACACCCTGACATTCTGACCTTTCTCCTCGGGTGTGCGCATGCCCTGCTCCGCTACACATGACCGCATGTGCGCGGCCAACCGGATCAACCCAGCATATTCATTTACTGATGGAGCTTTGGACCAAATCCACATGTACAGATAAGCATGCGCACACAAACACATGCATTTCTCGTCCACGCAGATGCTTGCTACCACGAGACCCCACTAATACGCTCTCTCACAGTGGCTGCCCCCCCGTGTTGGGGGATGGGAGGAGAGGTCAGAAACCCTGCAGCATGTCGTGGGATGATCCACGTTCATGTCAAATAATCCATCTTTTTAAGACGCATCTGTTGTACGTCTGCATGGATATGTGGCCCACCCACTCCCACTCCAACCCATCCAGACAGACCTGGTGCTGCCACTAATCCCTGACTGCATCTACCAGCCCACAGCCCCCAACCTCTCCAACCACGCCGTCTGGCTCCGCCCCTCTCACTCCACCTCTGGAGATGAATGAGATCTGTGCCTAAATCTAACAGGTCAACTCGCTCTGTATGCTTACATCCACTTTAAGGGTTTGAATATAAATATGTTAGTCTAGTTAAGGTGTTATTCTGTTTTTTGTGAAGTCAGACTAGCAGACCTAGATATTTTTAAAGCATATATACAAATTATTCAGATCACATTTTGGCCTACAATTGGACTACCATTTCAATATTTCAATAGTTGGTGTTTTTTAACAACTTTGTTGTTTATCATGTGAGCATACAGTCAGTACTTGTTTTTACAAGGCATTCTGGGAATTTCTAGCTAGCATATGTATACTGGATTGACATTGACAGTGACTCACTAAAGAGCTGTTCACACCAAAGACAATAACACATTAGGTAACACATTAGTAAAGGGACCAATTCTCACTATTAACTAGTTGCTTATTAGCATGCCCATTATCAGCATATTGGCTGTTTATTAGTAGTTATAAAGCACATATTCTGCATGACCATATTCTACGTCCTTAATCATACCCAATACCTGAACTTAAAGGGATAGCTCACCTTCAGTTGCTGGTTCCCATTAACTTCCATAGTATGGGGTGGAAAACATTATGCACTAAGTCAATGGGGACTAGTGATGTCAAAAGACCCGGTACTTCGGTACCAAGTCGGTACTAAATAAATGAAAATGTCACGGTACCAGGTGTCTTTAAGTACCGGTGGTACCGAGTACCCGGTCAAACCGGTTCTTGATGCATACAGCGCTATGATTTCCTCGAAGCAGAAACGCGGACGGAATCTCAAAATCCAGTCTTGAAAATGAAACTTACATTTTAATATGGGCAGTCACAGAATTTGTCAAAGTTAGCATAAATTAATCAAATCAAATCTCCATATGGACCAGTATATCTGTGAATGTTAAGCCGCAAAAGTTGGTTGAAATATGAATCCTGCATGTTCTGCACGTCTCTGTGTGAATGAATGAATGGCAGAGACGTGCGGTTTTATTTACTACATAGACTGAAGCGCGTGACGCTTGCAGTAATTTCAGCATCTGCGTCTCAATGAGGACATAAATACATAAACAACATCACCAGAACTGTTCTGAGTCACTTCACAAGCATTTTACCATTTCATTTATTCATGTAAAACCAGTGTCAATTTAAAGGTATTCACGGCAACCCGTCAAAATAAAAGTTCATTTTTATATAAAGGCATTGTGCTAGAAATATTACTATTATTTAGTAGAATGTATGTGATACTGCTACTACTGTTGAAAAAAAAAATAATAAAACTTTATTTTTTAAAGAAATAAATCACACAATATTCCTTCCATGTTTTAATTTTAATAGCAAATCCCCTTCATTTACCAAAAAATAAAATGTTTCAATTTCATTAATTAAAAGACAAATTAAATTTGGGTGAAACTTGTTTACTGTTTTTCATAATTATATTACTTGTAGAAAAACTTTAAACACAATTGTAAATAAGTATAAAGAATGGCATTGGTTTTATTTTTAGTGATAAAAAGTTTTTTTTTTTTTTTTTGGTACCGAGAACCGTGGATTTTCACTGGTATCGGTACCGAATACTGAAATTTTGGTACCGTGACAACACTAATGGGGACCAACTGAAGGTAAACTACCCCTTTAACAACTACCTTACTGACTATTTATAAGCAGCAAATTAGGAGTTTATTAAGGCAAAAGTTGTAGTTAATGGTTTGTTGTTGGCAAGAATTGGACATTAAAATAAAGTGTAACCCAAAAGCAATAATTTTTCCAGTTAATGAACTTTAAAAACAATGAAAGCCAATCAGAATCCACCTGACTTTACAGAGCTGCAACAGCAGCGTGTGCTTATATAATCAACAAAATATGTTGTGTTTTTGTGTGGAGGCTAATATAGTTATCTTTATGGTTATTTATCTTCGTGTGAAGAAGCCTTAACACTTGCCACTAGCACACAGACATGCATTCATTTTAATTTAAAGGAACATACACTTTTCAGTCTAGGTACTCTCACAACCAAAGGTTTATGGCTGGAGGAGAGTACAGTAAGCCTTGTGGTTAGCACATGCAGTTAACACATTACTTTTTTTTCTCTCCAGAAGTGAAGAGAGAAAAGATGTCTCTTCAGGAAGATTAGTGAAGTTGTATCAAGTGCTAAAAGTGGTGTCATGTACCTGTCGAGTGTCAGGAGTGAGAAGATGAATAAACTCGTCTCTAAAGGAAACGCATCAATTAAATTAGGCCTATTCTTTTCCTCATTTGAAGATGTCCTGCTTCAGTGGCCTGTTTTTGATTCCATGAAAGTTGATAATTTGATCTGTTCAGGTAGGGATTATGGGCAACATTTTAGATGGACTCTCAGATATCAGACGAGCATTGAGAATGTTTCCAGATTTAGTTTGAACATTCAAGGTGTGGCTGAAAATCTCTCCCTCCCTCCCTCCCTCCCTCCATCTCCTGTGTAACGTAACTCAACTCTTATAAATGCTGCCCGCTGTCATGAGAGAGGACTGGAGCTTTAGCATCTCTGTCATTTCATTAGTGCTGTTTGCTAAAACAAACATCACTATTTCTGTTGCTCATACTTGAGGTTAAGGATTTGAATAAACCTCTTACGCTCTGTATTACATTTAACATTTAGCAGACGCTTTAAATCCAAAGCGCATTAAAATGGCATAAAATGTCTGGCATTCTCCCACCTCAGATTTTGTTTAGAGGAGGTGTGCTATTCCTTTCCTGATTTATTTTTTCCCCCTCACCTGAAAGATGAAAAAACAGGTCATTTATATTTGGAAGATGTACCTGACCCATATCCATGAATCAGAATATCTTGAGGGTGGGACCTTTTGACCCGGATAGTTTAGCATTAAAATATATATAAAAATCTGTTTGTTTCTTGTTGTGCTTTCTTCAATAGCATTTTAATATTTCATCTCATAATGATATTCTATCTCTTTCTCCCTCAGCGATCCTACACACTCATCCTGGAAGCCTGGGACTGGGATAACTCCACTCAGAACAGTAAGTATTCCTCTTTAACCGCTATATGATTTACTGCTGCAGGCTGCTGTAGCCTTTCTGGGTTGGGTTCAGTGTTCATAATGGCTGTTGAGCATTGTTAGTCTATAGTTTTGTGCTTTAGAGAGTGACTTCGTATGTGGAGATACTTGAGGATGAGATGCAAGCGTTAAAGCTGCCCAGCTGATGTGCTGTAATTTTAGCGCGGGGGAATTCGTCGGGACGTGTCAGGGTTTTATTGGGCACGCATGGGGTTATTTAAGGATTTTGTTGTGGGCATTAAGTGTAAAAGTTGTCTGTTTTCATGTAGGTACTGATATAGAGGGTTGGAGGTATGCATTGAGTTTGATATTTCTAACCGCACTAAGCAGGGGCTCATCATTTTTGACAGAATTATTGAGATGATATGTTGCTTACCCAAGAATCGTTACCTGAGCTTCCAAAGCATTCCAGAGCTGGGAACCTCACACAAATGTGTGTTTTGAGGCTTAAACGAGCACAATCTTGTGTCTTCCACACCTGCTTCAGTAGTGCACACAAGTCCACCAAGATTTCCCAATAAACCTGAGCATCTGAAGGTCTTTATGGATTGTAGCTGCTAGGTGAAACTTCCCGAGGATCTTGAATATTGAGTCATACACATAAATTACAGATATGAGTTATTGCATAGTCAGCAAGCATGATAATGTTCGATTGTTTGGATTACTGTGGTTTGTAAGACAGATCTGTTGATCATAGTCATAAGAAAGCAGAGCTGCAATTATTTTTAGTTCCTTCAGGCCCAAATGTGTTAAATGCATTCGTATTTTTTCATACTTGAGTGAAAATCTCAACTGAATATGAGGTCTTGAGCTGTAATCCCCTAACCCTGGTTCATGGGGGGCTTTCATCGTTTAAGGATCTTGGGGAAACAACATTGGCACCATAATTCCACAGCTGTATCCTGTTTTCTCCCGCCGCCTTTGTCTGGCTTGAGGAATTGTCGGTAGGAAAGGGTCAGGCTGAGGAATTCGACGTGTGCAAAAGAAAGGTGAACGCTGGTAAAGCGGGAGAGACAGAGGGGGAGCCTGGCTTTGATCTGCGGATGTGATCTGTAGAATCACTGTATATCCCAGCGTCTGTAAAACTCCAAATGCAAACACTCTCTCTTCTTGAAGTCATTACGTCCTGTTTTTCGTTTTCATCTTTGCATGCAATTCAGCCCTAAACAGTGGTCCAGAGGAGTGGTTCCCAATCCTGGTCCAGGAGAACCCCCAACACTGCACGTTTTTGGTGTCTGTCTTATCTGACACACACATTTGAGGTCTTGGAGTCTTCACTAATGAGTCTGATGAGTTGAACAAGACTCATTACAATAGGGAGACATCTAAAATGTGCAGGTTAGGAGTACATCCAATAACATTATAGAAAAACAGTGGTCCAGAGGATGCTTGTTTGACTCACTGCAGTGAGTCAAGCATCTTGTAGGCCTCTTCTCCATGGAGTTTGCTCGTTAGGAGTACGTTGAGTGACTTTAGAGAAACATAATGCAGGTGTCTGGTTTTGTTTAATCAGGGTTTGAGCTATACTGACCACCAGACTGACTAAATTTGATTTTTGTATGTGTTTGGTTTGTTTTTTGGGAGCACTTTATTTTGGTGGTTGCTTTTGACCATTCTGTTGACATTCTGTTACTCATTAGAGTGTTAGTAGACTGTCTGATAAATTACATCTGGTAAATTGTTATTGTGACAGTCTCAAAACAAAAAATTAACAGACTATAAGTAACTTTGCAAGTACATGTCAACATATTCTAACCCTAACCCTACCAGTCTACTAATACTCTACTAACACTATAATCTTTTATCTTTAACTATAAAAGGCCATCATAAAGATACACATTATTGCTTTAAAGCTAATCTGTGGCTTGATTTCTACCACCCCAAATGTTATTGTAATTGTTTACAACAGCAGTGTCAGCGAAGAGTTTGAGATGAACTATGAGATGTGTGAAGAAAACTGAGAAATCAAGATAAATATCACTAGAACACATTATTTTTAATGTGCCTGATTTGCAGTCAGAATGTTCACCAGACCATCTGTAAGCTCTAGTGACCATTGATTAGAAATGCTTGAAATTGATGAGCTCTCTTTGATGATCTGGAGCGCTCTCAATGACTTGGCAGAGCTCTGTTTGAGACAGTGGCTTCATTTATCACACGAGCCCATAGTACAGAGGCGTGCCAGACATTAATGATCTTGTCATAGAGAGAAAACGCTGCCAAGGTCTGTCTGATGCGACTATCTGCAGTCTGTACTCACGCAAGGCTTGGCAACAAAAGCGCCAGTACATCCTCCTCTCTCCGATGCTGTTTGATACTACTTGTTTAGTATGCAGTGTGATCGCTCGGAGCTGCCGCACCTCTTTTCTTAAACCGGACACGTCCCCGTGCCTCCTCATCTGTCTGTCTGAAGCCCAAGGGCAAAAAATATGACTCTTACTCTTTCGTTGGGGCAAATAAAGTTTGGCAGTCTGTCAGAACGGTTCGTATGTGTACGTGTGCATGGTAGGGCCATGCAGCCCGCAGGAAAAGTCCTGTAGCATTGTGTTTACTCTGCAGGAAGGGCTCTGGACTGCCCAGTGTTTAGACATTGGGCAGAACGGGCCAGCAAAAGCTCTCTCCATTGTTCTTTATCTGGAAGCGCCAGGGCTATTTCTGTTTTTGTTGCTTAATTCGGTCGACATTGTCAGGGGACGGAGAGGAAGGTATGTGTATGTTCGGCCCGCATGTGTGTTTGCAAGAGGAGAAAGACGCAGACGCGCTCTGCACGTCGGGACAGAGGAAATCGCAGGCCCCCCGTTTCCACCGTGATTGTTCGGCGTCTCCGATCCCACTGCGATAAAGATTGCTTTCTTTGCAGAGAGGCTGGGAAAGCTTGGGAAAATGGAGCTCTTGATGTGAATGCTAACCGCTCTCACTGTTGTGTTGAGGGTCTGTGTCCTGGTGGACAGTGTGCTTGATGATTAGGACTAGGGTGGGATCCAGGTCCTTCAAGGACAGCTAGGGCTAAGAGCTGAAAGTAGTCAGCTATGGAGACCAGTGGCTTCCTCTGCCTGCCGCTCTTGCCCAGATCTCCCTGGTAACAGCAGTCAAACTCACACCCCTCCCTCTGGCCAGACATCAACGTTTTTATTAGAAGAATTAGATTTTGACTAGAACTCACTAGAAATTGAGAGATTTTTAGGGCATTTCAGTGCTGTTGCTAGGGTGTTCTGGATGGTTGCTTAATGTTTACTGGTCCAACCCTAAGTCTATGTAATATTCTGGTCTTTTTTGCCCATTTTATTGCCTGCTTACTGAGAATCATAAGTCTGGTCACTTAGAAAAGCAATACTACACCTCTCCTCACTCCTGATTTGAGGTATCATCATGTCCATGACACAATTTCACACTCAAGTTAAAATGAGCTGTAATAATCAGTTAATAAAGTACTTGATTTCGGATGGTTAACCGAGTGCTGATTGAAAACCCTTTGTTTTGTCAGTGGTGTCATTCATGTGTGAGTGTCTTTGTTGTGCAGTGATTTGTCTGAATGGATTTGTGAGGCAGGAAGTTGGCAGGGACAGGATAGTCTGAGTCACTAGTGAGTTTATAGCTTAAAATCAGGGTCTGTCCTGTCTCTTGTCTTACAGCTGATCTACGCACCCATTTGTTTTTACATTGTACTGGTTGTGTGACTGACTGTGTTTTAGCTCCGTCTTAGACATGTAAATTAATGGAATAAGTAAGTTGCATTTAATTGTTGTATAATTGTTTTGTGTTCTTGAAGTGTTTATTATATGTAATTATTATATTGTTTACTTAAAAGTTTTTTTTTTTAGCACCAAATAGCAGACTAAAATGACACAAAATTAATCAAAGCTAAAATATAAAATCTAGTAATTACAGATCTCAAGTAATTGCATAGTCACTAGTTGGACTAAAAGTTGACCGTCTCTAATAACCGTGTTTGTGCAAAATATAGTTTTTCATTCAAAGTATATAATTTATGTGCCTACTTCTCTTTTTTTTCAGCCGGCGAGAAGAATTTGATCGAGCAACACATTCACGCCAGCATGATGAATCCTGGAGACCACTGGCAGTCCATCCAGCACCCCGGCATCAGGGCCCACATTGAGTACCGCATCCGGGTCAGATGTGATGAGAACTACTATGGGAGTAAGTGCAACAAACAGTGCCGGCCAAGAGACGACTACTTTGGCCATTACCGCTGCGATCCATCAGGAAATATTGTGTGTCTAGAAGGCTGGATGGGAGAGGACTGCCGGACAGGTGAATGATGTTGACTATTTGTATTTTGTACTTAGCGTTGCAGTGTAATGTTATGGCTGAAAAATGGTTTTTATTATAATTTTAGGTGATTTTTTTTGTATTTGCTTTTGTATTTATATTTGCCTTTATTTTAATGTCACTTTTAGTCATTTTAGTATTTAAGTAGTACTTTTAGTAGTTATTTCGATCACACTTTATTTTAAGGTCCAATTCTCACTATTAACGAACCACTAAGTATGACTTTTGCCTCAGTAAACTCCTAATTTGCTGCTTATTAATAGTTAGTAGTTGTTAAGTTTAGGTATCGGGTAGGATTAGAGATGTAGAATATTGTCATGCAGAATATGTGCTTTATATAAGTACTAATAAACAGCTAATATGTTAATAATAGGCATGCTAATAAGCAACTAGTTATTTAATAGTGAGAATCAGTCCCTATACTAAAGTGTTGGTGTTATTTCAGTTATTTTTAAGTTTTAAATTAAGTTTTATATTTTGTTTTATGTTAGTTTTATTTCAGTTAACAAAACAATACTTGTCTTAGTTAACAATAACAATTCTGCACTAAAATCAGTTGTTTTTTTAAACGCTACAAGTGAATTTATGAAAAAAAAATGAGAGAAAATTAGATTCATTTTAAGATCACATTTGATGGTTTAATGGTAATGATTTATCTGGCATCCTCAATATCTAGCCAAGTGTTATTAGCCACGTTGCCCTTCATGAAGGATGAACTAGGGCTGGCTAATGTCTTTAAGTGTATAAAAAGAAACCCTGTTAAATCTTGCCCTTTACCACCCTGTAAAGAGACCTGCTGCTATCAGTGTTTTCACGGGCCTGTGATCTTTGCTCCTTTGCCTGGAGGTGAGACTGTGTTGTAAACGACACCTCTGCAGTCCTGGAGTCACACTTTCCATTAGCTCAATTAATCTGAGTGATGCTGGGGTTTTTGATGTCTTTAACCAGCCACTGCAGGCAACCTAAACTCCTCTGTTTTGATGCTGTGAGTGCATATGCGTGTATATACCCCACTAAAAAAAGGCAGTAAATCACCAGCCACCATCCTAATGAGCAAGGGTACGAGTAGGTGGGTGTAACGGGGCAGAAAGGGGCAGGCATATATGTGTGTTCGGGCCATAAAGTTGTCTTCTGTCACAGCGAGCATGATGAATTTATCTTGTCGCTCTTGTAAGGCAACACAAACAAACAAGACTGACCTCTCCTCCCTCCCTCTCTCCCTCTCCTCTCCCAGCAATCTGTAAGCAGGGCTGTAATCTGATTCACGGAGGCTGTGAGGTGCCTGGAGAATGCAAGTAAGTGTTTGAGCATCATTTCATGCTCTGTTGGCTGGGTTAATCTGGCTCCTTAATTTCAGTAGAGCCATATGTGCTCATGCTGATAAGGTCTTTTCATTTGTTTACCTTTCCATTAATTAATTAGTGCACTGAAGCCATTGTTTGTGCAAGCTGTTTTTATTTGATATGCTTTTTTGATCACGCTATACTTTCTCTGGAGTGCATAAAAGTTGTGATTGATTATCATTTGATGGGATGAAATGCATGAAAGCATCACAATTAATGCTGCACATACTAGGGTTTTAGTTAACACAAAAATGAAAATACTGTCATCAATTGCTCACCCTCATGTCACTTTTTTTTTTTTCTTTTTAAAACATCAATATTTTTTTTTTGCATGGGTTTTCAATAGAAGGATGAATAAAAGCCTTATGGGTTCAAAAGGTTGAGTAATTAATGAAACTTTAATTTTTGTGAAATATCCCAATCCTTCAGTGTGTAATTCCTGTTATACTAAGCAATCCAATGTACAGTTTAACCTCTCATAACACTCTAGCCACTCACATGGCGTGTTTTGCAAAGGCTCTAAGTTTTCTTTATAAACTGTTAAAATCTAGTTTGAATTGGACTTTTGGAAAGTTGGCCAAAGCAGTGACCCATCATACCTTTTGGACATTATCATTATATAATAATTATGTCAAATGGTGGTATTTTGCTCTTACTGTCACAGGAAATTCTGATGCTTCCTGTGTTGGAGCACAGCTCCTCTCTGTCTTTTCCTGTAGCTTAGCTCTGCCTTCTTCCTTTGCCACAGGAAAAGCTCTTAGTGTTTGGCATGAGGAAAGCTTTTTGCTCATGCCACCTATAACCTCACTGTGTCTGAGGGCAGGGAATGAGTAGATCCAGAGGTGTCTAAACCAGAACGTCACTCTAGACGATGATGACATACTGGAATCATTCAGACGCTTAAGGAACATCAAACTTCAGTTTTCCATTCCTTGCTACTACTAAGCACAGATACCTGCCCTCATTTTTCTGCCCTCCTTTACCTTCTGAGCTGTTTCAGAAGGACATGAGTATTTTCTGCCTCAGGCATCAGAAAGGCCAAGAGTAGTGTCTCTGGAGACGCTGGGGCCAAAAACATGCTTGATGACATCATGTACCCAAGTTTCTTGATGGCCTGGAAGAAAGAGTTTTTGGAACCGGGGCTAGGAAGCAGAGGCCGATATGTTATTTCAGAGTTTAAATATTTGTGAAGTTCTGAGAATTTGGGAAGCCTCACTCCCCTGCAGGATGTGGTGACTCGCTTCCCTGCCGTCACTAGCTTGATAGTCCTTGAAAGGAAGGAGGTGGAGACTAGAGGACTGAGGTTGCCACAGACAATTAACCAGTAGATATATTAGTGGGCTGCAAAAAGTGTTGGGACATTTTTGCCAAAAGTGTATCATATCAGGCTAGTAGACTTTTTATCTTTTGGTTTTGTTTGGTTTGGGTTGTTTCATTTTTCATATATCCTAAGAACCAGCTGATTAAAAGTAAATGTAAAGATCTAGCATAATTCATAGTTTACCACAAAAATGAAAATTATCATCATTTACTCACCCTCATGTCTTTCCAAACTTGTATTACCTCCTTCTACAGAACACAAAAAAGATATTTTGATGATTAACTTTTAAACGTTTTCGTCCACACAGTTGAAGTCCAATATGTTTAGGTTAGCATTTTTGGGTAAACTACCCCTTTCAGTGCACTAATACTTTGTGTAGCCTCTACAAACCCATGCTGGGAATCAAATGTGAAAAGAAAATGAAACATAAATGCACTTGCGATTTAAGTTTAAGGTGTTTTTTGGTAGTAATGGACATGTCCTGACACATAAAGTAAATGCAATGCAACTTTCTCTTTCTCTGAGTTAGTGAGCAAGCTTATGTTTGGCAGTGCTCGGCAGAGCTGAACGCCTCCGTGCACAGGCAGGGTTCAGACTCTCCCCACACACTCTGCTGCCTACATGCTCTTTCATACAATACTAGTAAGGTTGTTACTGGGCAGCGCGAGGCTGTGTGTGCTCTGCTGTAAGTAATCCAGCCTCTGGCCTGCCCCTTGGGCACAGATCTGGGGGGCTATTTCAGAGACCTCACTGGAGATGTTAAAAGTGGATTTGGCTCAAGGCCTCCATGCAGAGAATGTGCCAGGTGTGTATGCAGTGGCCAAATCCACTTGGCCCACCTCCTCGAAGAGCACATTTGCCTTATTTAGGTATTAAACACCATTGCTTTTCACCTTAAATGCTTGAGGAGTTGTTGTGAGCTGGGCATTGTGGCCCTATATATTATATATATATATATATTTATACACATATATAACACCTATATAAAAATAGAAAAAAAAAATAATAAAAAAATAAAAAAAAATGTATGTAATAATATAAAAATGATAAAACAAGTATAATTATACTTTAATTTGGCTTACATTTAGTGTCATTAACAACAAACAATACACTTATAGAATTTATAAATCTTGAGTTGTATTAATTTCTATTTCTATTAATAATATTATTATTTTAATTTTATTTTTATTATTTTTGATATTCAAACTGATTTATTGTTACATTTATGTATTATGAACTTAAACAATAATATATGCATAAACATTTATTAATATAAGTTCATTTATAAATTATTATTGTCCACTTTTAATTCATTTAGTTCAGTTTAGTTTAGTATGTTAATTTAATTGAATGTGAATATTTAAAATACATTATTATTTAACATGTAGAAATGAACACTACCCAAGATTAATAAATGCTGTAAACATTGTTAGTTCGTGATACCTTTTGCATTAACTGATGCTTAACCTTTGTAAAGTGTTATCCTTGTTTTTTTATGTATCATGAAAATATTAACTTTAATATATAAATAAACATGTTATTCCTGGGAGTACCTCGTGAATCTCATGGTAAATTAATAAGATAATCATTCAGTGTGGTCATTTTCTCAGTGTACCATAGTATTACCGTGGTATCACCACAGTGCTTATTTGTAAGGCTAGTAAGTGTTAGGTCTGTGCCGTTTCTCTCTCTTCAAGACACTGAGGTGGAGATATGCAGACAGCGTCTCTCCACTTGGCAGCTGGAGTTAGGCCATGGAGGAGAGCTGTCTTAAAATAGCCTGCTCAGAAATGACAAGACAGCTGGGTGAGGGGTGTGGTGGTGGATGGAGAGAGCGCACCACTGGCCTTGGAATAGTGGAGTGCTGCTATAAACCAATGATTAGTTAACCCCTCTCCAGCATTTCCCTCTGCACCCCCAAGCTGCGACCAAACCACCCAAAGGGGGGGGAGTGCATGTCTGCGCGGTCGTGAAAGTGTTCTTAACCTTTGTCGCCCGGAATGTTGCCTTGTCTAAGATTAGGTGTCAGCGCAGCGATGTGCAGCTGTATGTTTGTTCCTGTCTGTCAATAAGATGTCATGGTGGTTCGGTCCTTTAAGTGTCAACACCCTAATGTGGTTTTCAGGTGCGGCTACGGCTGGCAGGGCCAGTTCTGTGACGAGTGTGTTCCGCACCCCGGCTGCTTGCACGGGACCTGTGTCATGCCCTGGCAGTGCACTTGTGAGAAGAACTGGGGCGGCCTCCTCTGCAATAAAGGTAAGGGTCCTAAAATGATACTGAAGGTTTGACCTAGTTAGTTTTCAAAAAATTGAGGTCAACCCTGGAATTGACCCATAAAATGGTCAGCAGTAGATCAGAATAAATACGTTAAGTCTGTGAACATCCAGCCGCGGAGGTGCCAGGGCAGCAAATTCATATCGTGGTGTTAAATAGAATTACAGCATCTTACACTGAGCTGGTTTGTTGGCTGCAGTGTTAGCACAGGCTGTGCATCATGTGACAAAGCACGTACAAACACACACTCTGGATATTGTGGTTGTGATTGGAGTGGCGCATGGATATCTGATCTGTTGGTCAGCGTGCGTCCTGGAAGGTGGGTAGGAATGAGAAGCAGCTGAGAGGTGCCTACAGTTCTCGTTATTTATTTACCAGCTTTTATGTGCACAGCCTCGCCTTACAAGGCCTGCTGGGAGCCCAGCAATAGTTTCTGCCAACTGTTTTCAATTAAAGAGCAAATGTTTGCAGGCTAAAAAAAATCTAAGCTAATCTAATATAGTCTTAGTATTTCTTTCCCCGTGGCCTTAAGAAGTACCCCAGTTAATTTTTTTATGTGGCTTTACAGATCTGAACTATTGCGGCACGCACCATCCCTGCGTCAACGGCGGGACCTGCATGAACTCTGAACCGGATGAATATAACTGTGCCTGTCCCGAAGGGTACTCAGGCAAAAACTGTGAAAAAGGTAAGAGATGGATAGGGGGTTCTGTTAAAAAAAAAAAGAGAGAGAGAGAGCATGGAGCAAGTTGAAGGATATGGCAGCTTACAAAGTAATTATGTGATGTTGTACAGATGGATGGATGAATAGAAAAACTATAGATGTATAGATTAAATTAATAGAAAAACGATGGATATGTGGATGAATGAATTAAAAGGGATGGATGGATGGATGAATAGTAATTCAAAGGATATATGGATGGATAAATAGAAAAAATGATGAGTGTATGGATGGGTGGATGAATAGAAAAAAGTAATGGATGGATGAATAGAAAAATGATGGATAAACAATGGACTGATAAATGGATGGAATAAATAGATAAATCAGTGCATAGATAAATGGATGGATGGGGATTGATTGATAAACTGATTGATTTATAAATTTATAAATGAATAGATAAATGCAAAGACTGCTAAATAGATAATTAAATTGAAAATCTGATGGATGGATTGATTGATGGATGAATAGAAAAATGATTAATATATGGAGGAATGAATAGAAAAAATGGTGAATGGATGGATAGATGGATGGGTGTATGAATAGAAAAAATGATGGGTGGATGTTGGGTTGAATGGGTGGTGTTGGGATGGATGGATTGATTGATTTGATTTGACGATTGATAAATGGAAGAAAGGATAGACTAATAAATGGGTGGATGAATTGATGTTGGGATGGATGAATAATAAACAGATGGATAGATTGATAAATAGATAGAGGGATGGATGAATGAATGGAAAAATGTTAGATGGCCTGATAGTGATAAATGGATGAACTAATGGATAATTAAATGCAAGGATTAATGGATGGATGGATGGATAAATGGATTGTAATTATAAGTTGATAAATGGATAGATTGATAATTAGATGGAAAACTCTATGGATGGATAGAGCAACAAATCATAAAGTCAGGGCATTTTATCAGTGTCTTTTCTGTCTGTATTTATGATGCATTATTGTGTGTTGCAGCTGAACATGCATGTGTTTCCAACCCCTGTGCGAACGGAGGCACGTGTCACGAGGTCACGAGCGGGTTTGAGTGCAAGTGTCCACCAGGCTGGGAGGGACCCACTTGTGCTAAAGGTGCGTAAACCTTCCGTGCACCTTCCCGTCTGTCTTTTTCCAGGCTCAATCTGTTCTGTCTGGAGACCTAGTTACAGACCTAGACTAGAGCACAGACACCCGTCCCCTCCCCAACATGTGTCCAGATGCTGTTGCCAGTGTGCCGCTTGGCTGCTTGTCATGCTGGGATGTGTCAGGTACATGGCAGGGGAAGCTGGTCTTGGATTTTGGCAGCACAGCAGGGTCCCATCGCATGGCGAGGATAGCTTGAGCTCTTACGGGTCCCGGATTAGAGTCTGGTGATACCCATCACTGAGACGGGGGGGATTTGCATAATCTGTCTTCACTTTGAACCAGCATTTGGCTTCACAAATTGAGAACGCAGTGTGTCATGGGCCGCCTTCCTTCTCCACCCCTCCCGTTCCACAAAGCATCCCACTTAAGCGCCACAGAGCTCGTATTTGATCGGTTGCAAATGTGTTTCTCACCTCCAGGATGCCCAGTGTTTTAATTTTTGGTATTTCTCACACTCTTCATCGCTCCCTCCACATCCTACCTCCTCGGTCTTATCCACCACACATATGGGGCTGTGTTTCCATCGTCATAGCAACAGCAGGGTCCCCTGCTGGAATTTGGACATTCGCCCCCCACCATTTCGCCCATAAAGGTTTTTTCCCCCACGTCTTCCCTCTTCACTTGCCTGTCTGACCCTTTTACACACCCCGCTCCACCCCATTCACCACAATATATGTATAAGACTAAAGCGAGAAGAAAGGAGGGAGGAATTTCTCTTGTTTTTGTTTCCTCCTGTTTTCTTCCAAATTTCAAATGGCTCCTGCTCAGTACTTTGTGCCATTGTGCCCGTATTAAAACTAACGATTTGTGCTCTAATAGCAGCTAATCTGGCGACCTGGATTATATCAAACTCTAATCGTGTTACTGTCTTGCATAAAGAAAAGCCTTTGGTCTTTCCGATGAACAGACTGACACTCTCTCCTGCCCTTTCTCCATAGCCACTATTATATTATATTATATATTAATTATATTATGTGACCCTGGACCCCAAAACGAGTCACAAATCGCACGGGTATATTTGTAGCCATAGCCAACAATGCACTGTATGGGTCAAAATTACCAATTTTTCTTTTATGCCAAAAATTATTAGGATATTAAGTAAAGATCATGTTCAAAATTTTCGTATGCTTCTTTTTGTTTTATTTTTCGTATTCATCATCCTTTCTTATTATATTACATTATATGCATCAGTTTTTTGAATGATGCAAAGGAGAAGACATACACAGTTTCACATTAAGTTATTAAAAATAATATGTGAAAATATGACTAGATATGTGTGAAGCCATTATGAAACATCCATATACTTGCACTCGTGTGACTGTACATCATTTGAATTGTTTATTATTGCACCAGATTGGGACCTACCTTGCCGACACAGGAAGCAATTCATCATCTAAATTGTTCACATTTATTGTTTTCGGATTGCATGCTATGCATTTTGCTTTATGATGGATTTTCATTTAAATTCTGGGAATATGCTGCAAAATATAAACAATAAAGCAGATATGTTGACACGTTTCCATTGCACTGTATACATCATAATGGCTTGCCCTACTTTGTATAATTTATAAACAAAACAAAAAACACCCCATAAAATATGTGTATCTGCAGTATGTGTGTGTGTTTGTGTGTGTGTGTATATGTGTGTGTGTGTGTGTGTGTGTGTGTGTGTGTGTTTGTGTGTGTGTGTATATGTGTGTGGTGGGCGGTGAATAGCCTGCACACACATGCTGGGTGTAAAATTGGCCAGTTTGAATGTTTATATGCATGAAACTGAAAACATCCCATAATATGTAACTCCTGTAATAGCTTTTTCTTAAATGCAAACTGTCTCTCAGCATGTTATTTTAAACACAGTTTCAGGTGTGTTTTTCATATCTGCCGAATGAAACATGATTTTGTGTTGATGTTGCAGACATAGATGAATGTTCCTCCAGCCCGTGTGCAAAAGGCGGAACATGTGTCGACCTGGAAAATGGCTTTGAGTGTGTCTGCCCTCCTCAGTGGGTTGGGAAGACCTGTCAAATCGGTAAGATTGAGATCCTCCTGTATTGCAGTCGTGTTTTGAACTGTAGCATTTGAGTTTTTAATATACACACTGTTCAATGGACCATTCACTCATACCATATTGTTCATTTTTGCATTGCCATTTGTTGAAAAATATGAACCATTATGCATCCGAATGGTTGAATATGGTGCGTTAGATTTAAATTGCATGCACTTGACAAGCCTGCATGTGTTTTAGGCAAAGCAAGAGTTGAAACAATTATTTGATTAGACTGCATGAAGAACTTGTAATAGTGGCAACCTGATCCTTGTTGACTTTAAGACAGCCATATATGCAAATGTAACAAGGAGGGCCAGCCTTAGACCTGGATCTAAGTCTAGGTCAGATGGCATTGCAGGCGCCACAGGAGTTTCCATCATCCTTTTGCTCGCAATAGTGTGCACCCCTAATCAGGGGAAGTGATGAATGTGAAAGGAAGTGGATTGTGACCTGTAAACAAGCGTGGGGTGGGAACAGGAGTCGGGCTGCTCATCTTACGCTTCGAACCTTAGCCTCCAGCTTGGGTTTCACTCACAAGAGCCAGACCTGAGCATGATGGGGAGTCGTGTTTCCTGGAGGACAGGTGTGCAGGGGAGCGGAGCGCACCTCACTAGGGGCCCCTGATGAATATTTAAACACCTAATAAGCACTAGTTTTTTTCATGGCAAAGTCAAAAGAATCATAGCCCCCTGAACTGGCTGGTCACGTGCTGTAGGCTAATAGAGGAGAGATGATCAGAAGGAGGGGTGATTATGAGTGGACCCGTAGTTTACGAGGGGGGGGGGGGGGGTTCCCAGTAAAAAAAAATTAAACTTCCTTAAAACAAGATCTATTTAAGAAGAACATTTTAGAAAATATTTATTTTTGTATATTTTCTATTTCTATTTTCATATAAATTTGATTTTAATTGTTTTCAGAAAATATATATATATACAAACACACACACTACTTTTAAAGGTTTGGAGTCAGTAAGAGTTTTTATTTAAGAGCAGGGATTCATTAAATTGGTCAAAAGTATCAGTAAAGGAATTTACTAAATATTTATATTTTAAATAAATGCTGTTCTTTTGAACTTTTTATTCATCAAAGAAGCTGTGAAAAAAATGTATCTCAGTTTCTAAAATAAATATGTTTTCAACATAGATAATAAGAAATGTTTCTTGAGCAAATTAAAATGATTTCTGAAGGATCATGTGGCAGTGAAGACTGAATGGCTGCTTAAAATGCAGCTCTGCCATCATTGAATTAAATTACATTTTAAAATATATTTAAATTGAAAACAGTTATTTTAAATTGTAATAATATGACTTTTTTCCATTTTTGATCAAATAAATGTAGCTTTGGTCAGAATTCTTTAAAATCTCAAACTTACGTTACGTTATCTTATATTGCAGTAGGGTCATTAAAGATACATTTTTTTAATACAAGTCTTAATATCTTAAGAAAAATCATGATGTTTTACAGATGTTTAGATTTTTTCTCATAGAACAGGACAAATATACTGAAAGTAGTTTTTTTTTATTTATTTTTTTTGCCGTGTAATGATCATTGATCAGGAAGTCAAGCAGACTGGCATCCTTGAGACTGTTAGAGTTTCAAGCCAGCAGCCTGTTCAATGGGCTTAATGGTGGTGGGGTTACACAATGAGATCTCAGATTTCTCTGCCCCTTTCCTGCTACTCTACACTTCCCATCTCCTTCTCTTCAATCTCCCAATCTACCAATTGTCTACAAAATCTCTTGCAACTCTTTCTTTCCCTCACTTTCACAGATGCAAATGAATGTATGGGGAAGCCTTGTGTAAATGCTCACTCTTGCAAAAACATGATTGGTGGATATCACTGTGACTGCTTTCAAGGATGGGCTGGACAGAACTGTGACATCAGTCAGTATCTCCTCATGCTCCTCTCCTCTCTTTACCTCCATCTTTAATAGCACACACTATAGTGGCACTCAGGGTTTTCTCTTTGGACACTTGATATCCTGCGGGGCTCTGCACACTGTTTATTTTGTCTTGGGATTCAGCTACTGTTGCATGCTGGGTTATTGGTTGTACCTCACGTTTGTGTTGATTGTACTAACATTTCCATCTTCAGCGCACTCACCAAGCTCATCTAATTCAAGTTAATTGCACGTCTTAAGCTGCCCCTAACTGCTGTCCTGATTTCCTCCACTTAGCCATTGATTAATTGCTTCATTTACTTTGCCCGTGACTGCAGATCTCAATGGCTGCCATGGACAGTGCCAGAATGGAGCAACATGCAAGGTATAGCCTTTACAATTCTTGGTTTATTATAGCGCATCAATTTATTGTGTTATTTATATTAAGTGTCATTTTATTTGTGTCTGTGCAGGAGCTGGTTCATGGAGGTTACCACTGTCAGTGTCCTCCAGGTTTTGTGGGCTTGCACTGTGAAGTCTCAAGGAACAAATGTGCCAGTGGTCCTTGTCAAAACAACGGCCGCTGCCATGTCATTCTGGACAGCTTTGTTTGTGAATGCCCGCCAAACTATGCAGGGATGCTCTGTGAGGTGAGGTTTCGCTTTGTTTTGTGGTGCCTAGAAGTTTTCATTTTTGTTTTGTTTTATGCTCAGATGTTTGTTTGTTTTTTTTCGGGTTTTGTTTTTGTTGGAGTTTTGTGTTGTTTTTGTTTTTATTTTGTGGTTCCCAGATGTTTTGATTTTTGTTTTATTTTATGCCCATATATTTTTTGTTTTGCTTTGTTTTATGCCCAGATGTGTTTTTGTTTTTTGTTTTGTTTTGGGGTTTGGTTTTTCAGGTTTTTTTCATGTTTTGTGTTTGGTTTTGTTTTGTGGTGCCCAGATGTTTTTGTTTTGTTCCCAGGTGTTTTCATTTTTGTTTTGTTTTATGCCCAGTTGTTTTTAATGTTGCTTTGTTGTGTTTTATGGCCAGATGGTTTTTTGTTTTGTTTTGTTTTTTGTTTTGTTTTGTTTTGTTTTGTTTGTGCTCTGAATATTTTTTGTGTTTATTTTTTTTTTTTGCCTTTTGCCTTTGCCTTTTTCGCTGTTTTATTTTACAAATAGTAGGTAAAGCAGAGAGGAAATGACAATTCAGGTTTAGTCAGAATGCATCTGTTGGTTTATAAACATTTAATGTAAACAGCAGGGCTCAGTCTTGATTAATCGATGACATTTAGTACTACAGATGGTCACTTCTCCATTCATGCTTTGCTCACAATCTCATTCGGCACAGCTAAATTGGTCGGCACCCCTGCCGTTGCATGTACAGTATGCATGTTTAAAGCCCTGGTGTAAGGCAGATCAAGCCTGCTATTCTGCCACAGGTGCGCCAGGGTAACTAGAGTAGGGTTTGGGTGGAGGGCTGGAGTATTTTTTTCTTCATATGGCCATTATTACTGGTCTGGAGCCAGTTTAAGTCTAGTGGCAGGCTAAAGATGGACTTCCATAGAGGTGCTGGAAGCTGGTCCTGAGCCAGTCTCATCTTACTGTGCAGACTAAAAATAAGTTGTAGTGAATGAGGCAACTCTTCTCTTGCCCTCCTGGTCGCCTGCCTACAATCAGCCCGGGAAAGAGAAGGCCTTGATTTTCACGTTATATTCATGCCTGGCGTGCCATGAGCTCACATTAGACCATACCGTCTGCAGTCTCTTGGAAAAGTGAGACTATACTAGGGAAGCTATTGATCTGGTAGAGCTGTTTTCAGTGCAGGTGCACATGAGGCTACATATAAAGCTTTGGTCCAGTATTGACATCTAACACGTTCTGATATGGGATCAGATCTGTTTAATTGAACTAAATCAAGTCATTACAATAAATCTGTGATGTACTACTTCTAGATGCAGTAAAATTCTCAAACAACTATATAAAATCTATATAAGATGTTTACTTCTGATAGTAAGCTTCAGATACATATTTTAAATTATATGTTGACCAGTTTTGACTACCAACGTACCACTGTATGAAACACATCCAACTGGGTTTGTTCTTCGGATCCTTTACAGATGGCTGATTATCTCTTACATGTGTCTGCTGTAGCAGTTTAATGTATCCTGATACAGTCTGGTTTGCAGACGCTCCGCTTACATCGCTGACTGTGAATAAGTGCTTTGTGCAGGCATTCGGCTTCCAGTTTATACAATGTATATCCCTAATACAATAAATTTAGCAGTCTTGGAGCTCAGGAGAACAGGGATATAGTACGAACTAACAACTTACATGGCAGCTGGTATGATGTGTACTTTAGAGAGGTTGTTAACATTCCAACAAAGATTCATCTCCATAGAAATGCATTTGTGAGAAAAATGGGAAGTTGGAATATTGAGGGGGTCATAGCTGCAGAAACCTACAAAAATCAGTAAACGTGATTGGAACAGGTATTGGTAGTGAGTTTTTACATTTATGCATTTAGCAGATGCTTTTATCCAAAGTGACTTACAGTGCATTCAGGCTAACATTTTTTTACCTAACGTCTTCCCTGGGAATCAAACCCACAACCTTTTGTGCTGCTATCGCAATGCTCTACCACTGAGCGTGTTAATTTAAAATAATTTTTTCTTTTTAAAAGTGTTTACTAAAAAATAATATTGTATTTGGCTGTCAATTTAACACAATAATTGCGAAAAATTAATTATATAAATAATGAATGGATAATAATACCCTTGACCCATAGATAATTGGACACAGCTTCCTTAAAAATGTGGCACCCATGGCAAGAGATGTGCTGCAATGGGTAAAGACGTCCGTCTGCTTGTGTCCTAGACCGTAGCTAACAAATAGCGCATGTGAACGTGTCCTAAGTCTACTTCAGACAGATTGGCAAACTCAATTGCAAAATGATAGATTGCTGTGGGCTGAAGACTAGTGATTGACTTTTGGTCAGAAAAGCCTCTTCTAAAGCCACTTTTGTGTATGATATAATATGTGTGTGTTTTAATAGTTTTAGTATTCATAGTCATAATTATTGATTTAATCATTTTATAATTTAGCTCATATGAAATAATTAACTGGCATATTTGAAAATTCATTGGTCATAACAGGGCCATTTAAAGATTTTTTTTTATTTATATAAAATTATGTAGAGTTTATATTTAATATGTTAACATATTAAAAGAATATAGTTTCTGTGTGAATTAGAAATTAATTTCTAAGAATATTTACAAGAACAAGGCCAAGTTGAGTTAGAAGTAGAACTAGATGTTCAAAAGTGTTCCTCGTCCTAGTTGAATATGTTCGGTAAGAGCGAAAGGATGTCTAAATTTAGCTGCACAGTTTGTTTTGATTGGTCTCTCGTGTGAGGATAATGGTGCTGTAGGCTTATGGGAGCCTTCTACAGCTTACCTGACTGTTTATCACTATAGTTTAAGAAGACTGGTCTAACTCAAGGTCCCTGTCTCATTTGAAGTGGAGAGTCCATCTCACCCAAACACCTGTGAACCAAACCCCTGTCAGAACAAGGCTGTGTGCTACAGCCTGCCAGGTGACTTCTACTGTGCCTGTCCAGAAGACTACCAGGGCAAGACCTGTGAAAACCGCAAGGACCGCTGCAAGACAACCCCTTGCCAAGGTACTGCCCTTCCTTTTCTGCTGCCAACCGAGATGCAAAAGCCAAAGATGACCTATTTTTGTACAATAGTGCACAATAGTCCTGCTTAGCAGCCATCTGATCTTATTCCAGCTTGTCTTGTTTTCTCATTTCCAGTGATTGACAGCTGTACGATTGCTGTGGCGAGTAACAGCTCAGATGGGGGTGTGAGACACATCAACTCGAATGTGTGTGGTCCTCATGGCCGCTGTATCAGCCAGCCGGGCGGCAACTTCACCTGCACCTGTGAGCGTGGCTTTACAGGAACATACTGCCACGAGAGTGAGTCATCGTTACTGTTTTAGCATTTTTCCTTTTTTAATCATATTCATGAGACGCCTGTTCATCCTTGTTTGTTTGCTTTTCAGTTATTTTAGTTTATCCTTACAGAATAGATGGGTAATTGTCATTACATTTTAAGCAATTTTAGCAGATTCTTGTGCTGTATCACTATTTTAAGCCAAACTTTTTCAATTCTTTACAACTAGAATCCCCCCTCGAAATTGAATTTTTTTCATAAATAACACTTCTTTTATTAGTAGTCTTAATTATTGATTTAATAATTTTATAAATAAACTTGTATTCCTTAGTTGCATAGTATATTTGAAAACGTATTTGTCATAATTGGCCACAAAGCCAATTAAGCTGAAAATATCATATTGAAAAAAATCCAAATAGCATCTTGGGCATCAGTGGAAGCAATAGCATCTGACCATCTGTACAAAGTTCACATGATCAATCTGATTTGTGTGGTTTTTGAACCCCATTGTCTTATGTACATTTTGTTCAAAAATCTCGATGTTCATAGAATTTTTTTTTATATCGACTATCCAGATGTAAACGACTGTGTGGGCAATCCGTGTCGAAATGGAGGCACCTGCATCGATGGGATCAGCTCTTTCCAGTGCTTCTGTCCGGACGGCTGGGAGGGTGACCTCTGCGAGCTCAGTAAGTATCCATCTTCATCTTCCTCATCATCTTGATCCTCTTTACATTCAGTATCTTACCTTTTTCACTTGTGTTTCTGCACTCAGATGTGAACGAGTGCAGTTGGAGCCCCTGTAAAAATGGCGGCCACTGTGTGGACCTGGTCAATGACTTCTACTGTGAATGTGCCAATGGCTGGAAAGGAAAGACCTGTCATTCACGTGAGTTACCTCTCCTTGTTTTATGTCAAAGTACTTCCTCTTTTCCTATTATGTAGTTTAACTGCATATGTCAACTGACTGGTAATATTTTCATTGTTTGTGTCTTTAGGTGAAAATCAATGTGATGCCACCACATGCAGTAATGGAGGGACCTGCTATGACCACGGAGACACTTTCCGCTGCGCCTGCCCTCCTGGATGGGGAGGAAGTACATGCAACACAGGTGAGTAGACCTCTGTGAAAGTCCAGTTTTCATACTCACTTCACAGTAGGGTTTCTTAGACAATTTGAACCAAAAATGACTGAAGCATTACAATCACTTACATGAAGCATTTCTAATTATATAATCAGGTCAGTCCCTCTCAGCACTCTCAGTCAGTTTTACAATCCTGCATTCTCAACGCTCATTATACACACTGTATAGTCAGTTTTATGTTGTATTGTGGTTACTGATTTAATTTATATGTTTGGGGGGGCAGTTGTGGCCTAATGGATAGAGAGTCGGACTTGTAACCCAAAGGTTGCAGGTTTGAGTCTCAGGTCCGGCAGGGATTGTAGGTGGGGGGGGAGCTAATGTCCAGTGCTCTCTCCACCTTCAATACCATGACTGAGGTGAGACCCTTGAGCAAGGCACCGAACCCCCAACTGCTCCCCGGGAGCCACATCACTGGCTGCCCACAGCTCCGGGTGTGTGTGTGTTCACTGCTGTGTGTGTGCACTTGGATGGGTTAAATGCAGAGCACAAATTCAGAGTGTGGGACACCATACTTGGCCACACGTCATTTCACTTTCACTTTTTCACTTTCACTTATATAAATGGTCTTTCATTCGGTAACACTTTATTTTAAGGTGTCCTTGTTACAATAACAATGAATTATGCATAATTACATGGATTGTATCATGGTTGCTTTTTTGATTTAACAGTGTATATAAAAGTACACAGTCAGTAGTATATCTTTGTCTTTTTTGCTCAAAAATTTTCATTTTGGAGCTTGTTCATTTGATTCAAGGCTTAAAACCTTAATTAAGTTGAAATAATTATTAGTTGAGAATGAAATTTGTTTTTAAATGTCTGTACAGAAAATGAATGCAAAATAATTAGTTTTTTTTGATTTAGTAACATATTCGACATTTTCTTCAGACCCCTAGCTTTTGGCCCCTGGAAAACCCTAATTTCTCATAGACTAGTCTACAGAATCACTTGCTGTAACTTTTCCATTTCGTCTTTCTACTTCAGCAAAGAACAGCACTTGTGCGTCCAGCCCCTGTCTGAATGGAGGAACATGCGTGGGTGGTGGTGACACGTTTACCTGCATCTGTAAAGACGGCTGGGAGGGGCCCACCTGCGCTCAGAGTGAGTGAATTCCGCCATTCATAATTTAGCTGCCAGTGCATGTCTGCATACCACTGAAAGCAAACATCAAAATCCCCAAAAGTGTTAAATTACATCTGATAGATGCACAAATGTCTCGCATTGACTCCCTCTTCCTCTCTTTTGATTCCTTTGCAGACATCAACGACTGCAACCCTCACCCCTGGTAAGAAGACCTATGTGGCTCTGCAGTTGTCCCCCTTCTTATTTACTCTATTCTGCCCCGGGACTCTGGTAGAGCTGTTGTGCCCTCTGTTTGGAGCGACCCTCCCCTTCCCTGTACAACATAGACGGCTAGGAATAACCCTTCTAATGTGGCTTTCTGCCCTATTCCACCCTGTTGTTCCTACCCTGCTAACCCCCATTCTCTGCAAGCGGATGCACCGAGGGGAGGGGTTCAAGGGGGGACGCTGGTTGTAAAGACTGGAGAAGATGTCCCTAAATCACCCCTAAATCCGACAGCTCAGGAGACCCCGGGCTGGTTTTAATGGGGACCACAATGGAGCCAATGGCCCTAAAAGAGCACCCCCAGCGGTGAGGGGAGGAGGGGACGGACAGGCTCTTTTTTTCCCAGCCTGCTCTGTCCTCCTTCCTTTCTTCATCGCTGACCTGGGAGCAAGGGATTTGGGTGGTGGGGTGGGAGTAGGGGGTGGGGATCCCAGCAAGGAGCCACTGTGGGTATTTGCATCTAAAAGGTGCCGGTATCCCGCATCCCTCTTCGTCCATCTTTCTTTCACTCTTCTCTTCCCCCTTTTTCCTGCCTTTCCACTTCTATGCATGTATATTTGAAGTATTATGTCAATCACTGGGGCGAAGGTGTCTCTTTGGCCTGATAACCTCATTGTCCTCGCGTCTCCTTGCAGCTACAATGGAGGAATCTGCGTGGATGGGGTGAACTGGTTCCGCTGTGAATGCGCCCCTGGATTCGCTGGACCCGACTGTCGTATCAGTGAGTATCTCAGGGAGGAAAGAATAGGGATGTATAGAAAGAGGGTGTTGGTGGATTACCAAGCATCCCGTGACCTTTGACCTCCTCAGGGGTCAAAGGTTAGCCATGGATCACAAACAGACAGAGGAGATAAATTATTCAACCAGTGAAAAAATTCCTCTCCTTGTGTCCACTGATGGCTCTGACGTACTATTTAAGGATTCCATGCATTTCCCGGCCTCATTTTCTGAGGTGCAGCCATTGGAACCCCATCAATCCTGACACTTCATGTATTGATTTCAAATCACAGTTTTAGCTTTTCTAACCATTTGACATTTCTGCCCTGGGCAGTAGGCATATTGATGCTAATCGATGTTCACTTTGCTTCACCAGACATTGATGAGTGCCAGTCGTCACCCTGCGCATACGGTGCCACCTGTGTGGATGAGATCAATGGCTTCCGATGTGTCTGCCCACTCGGTCGCACCGGACCTCAGTGCCAAGAGTGTAAGAGTTATTGTTTAATCGTTAAAACATTCAGTCTCTTTTTATCTCTCAGCTTGCTGATATTGAGAAATGGAACTTAAAGACCCTATAAAATCATGTGCTTTACGTAGTGAGAGCCTCAAAAATAGCCTGAATGGTTTATTTACTTCACAGCCATGAACATTATTTCTATGTGTTAGTCGGAAGCAGGTGAGACATTCTGTCTCTAGAGAGCATTTGATTGGACAAAAATCTCTCCAGTGCCGAATAAGTCCTAAATATTTTTTGTATCTTTCCTGGAAAATAAACACTGTACATTTTAAATGCATATACTACTGTTCACAAGTCCAGAGTTGGTAAGATTTTTAAAATGTTTCAAAAGAGGTCGCTTATGCTCACCAGTGCTGCATTTATTTGATAAAAAAATACAGTAAAATAGTAATATTGTGAAATATTTCTACAAATATAAAACAACTGTTTTCTATTTTAATATATTTTAAAATGTAATGTATTTCTGTGATGGCAAAGCGGAATTTTCAGCAGAAATTATTCAATGTACATGATCCTTCATGATCCTTCAGAAATCATTATAATATGGTGATTTGACACACTAGCATATAGATGAGCTAAATGCTAATAGATGTGGATCTAAAGCCACTAAACAGGGAATGTGGTTTCTAAGGAGTGAACGACATGAAAGGCAGACGGCATCGTTCGTAGGAGCATTGACCTGGCATCATGTGACTCAAATCATTCCAGACAGGAAAGGGATCTGCTCCTAAATTAGAATTGGCCCCAGTCTTACGGTGTTTGTGTTTGTGTTGTGGTGCAGTCATTGGCATTGGGAAGACGTGTCACTATGCTGGACTTCAGTTCCCGCATGGCAGCCGCTGGGAGGAAGAATGCAACACTTGTCAATGTGTCAACGGCAAAGTGGAGTGCACCAAGGTAAGTGTCTGAAGAAAACATGTCAAAAACAAGTCTTTTTTTCTCCTTTTATTTATAGAAATAAATTCATGTGTTCATGACACTTTCTCAGGTGGTGTGTGGCCGGCGGCCGTGCCTGTTGCCAGGGACACCAGGGCGAGAGCTTCACTCCTGTTCAGGAGGTCGTGAATGCCTGGAGCACAACTTCCTGACGTGCCTCTCTCCCCCTTGCCACCAGTGGGGGTTTTGTTCAAGCCCTGATGCCTCCCCAACCCTCCAAACAAAATGTGAGCCCAACTCAGTCTATCTGGACAAGAGCTGTGCTCGCATCACCCTTATATTCAACAGGGACAAATTACCCACAGTAAGTATTCACATACAAGTTGGTGTTTTGTTCCATTACACAAAAACCCTGTGGTGGTACCATGGCACAATATTGCTATAGTCTATGAGATACGTAAAAAAAAGCATGGTATTACAAGCTACCATGTCCTGAAAACATGGTAATACCACTTTGTTATTGTCATTGTCTGCGTCCAGTTCACAAGACTCACACTACTGACTACAGGCATGCAATAAATTGATCGAAAGTGACAGTGAATACATGCAAAAGATTTCTGATTTCTGTTTTTTTTTTAAACTTTGTTTATCAAAGAATTCTGAAAAGACAGCAGTTTTTTCACAAAAGTAAATATCAAAAAAAATATTTAAACATTAATAATCATTTCATCATCAACAAAAAAAAATATCATAAAGAAACATTAAAGATCAAGTGACACTGAAGACTGGAGAAAAGATGATGAAAATTCAGCTTTGTTATCAAATTAATAAATTTAATATTTCCCATCATTACAGTTTTTACTGTAGATTTGATCAAATAAATGTGTCCTTGGTGAGCATAAGAAACGTACAAAAACTTACCGACTTCTAATTTTGAACGGTATTGTGTCCAGACAATCATGGTATTACCAGGGTAACGTGATCAAAAAGACATAGTAGTAACTTTACTTTAATACTACCATATACCATAGTACTCTGTTATTGTAGTTGCCCAAATATTTCAGAAAATTCCAGAAAATATGATATTACCAGGGTACCATGTCCACAAAGCAATGGTGTTACAGTAATCTGTCTGTGCCCAAAAATGTTATTTTACCAGGCCACCATGTCCAAAACACATGGTGATGTTATATGGTACCATACCTTTTTAATCCTTCTCCTAACGTAATTACATTATGATCCCCAATTGTGTTTTTTCTGAAATATTCCTCTAAGTACGCACTATGCCTTATAGGGAACGACAGTGGAGAACGTCTGCTCAGAGCTGAGGTATTTGCCTGCCACGCGGAGTCTGGCGAAAGATCACACGCTGTTGGTTCTTTGTGACCTCTCCTACAAAAACCAAGATGCAGTAGAGGTGGCCATCGTAAGTACATTTTAAGGACCCTAAGGAGAGCTTTCTGCGCTTGCACATTTTAAATTCATGAGTTCTTTGCACGCCTGTACCCTTTACACAGCAGTGTTGTGTGGGCCCCTAAGATCTATTATCAGTGGAATAGAAAGTCAAAACCATGGGGGTCCTGGATACTCATTGCACATATCTGGTAATGGATGCAAATTTGATTTCCTCACCGAGTCGAGCTCAGTTTAGACGCCCAGAGCAATGCCAACCGGCCTCCTCTTCAAACCAGCCCATTATGTTGTAATGAGATTCAGTTGACTGACCAGCAGCGGGCCGTACTGCATTGCAGCATTCCCTCCACCCACACAGAGAGCGTTGGAACCGGGCTTCAGTGCATCTCACATAGCCTGAAGATATACACTTTTGTCTTTAGACAATGAAATGTTGCACAACCAAATAATCTTGAAATAATCCTTGAACCGACTCAAAAAAAAAAAAGACATACTTGGGTAATGATATGAAAATGAATATCTTTGTGCTGCCAGGCATGTTTTGTGTAATTTGAAGCCGTGTTTCCTGCGTTCAATTAAACATTTTGCCTTACGGAAGTAGCTTACAAATAGTGGTTACCTACAAATGCATCCTTTATCCTCGATTAGATTACACTAAATCCCTGCAGTGTTGTAACAAGCCACTAACTGAAGGCCCATGTTTAACTGGCCTGACTCATTAAAATGGAACTTTGAACATCTGCAGGTTTTTGCATGTTGAAAACCGAATAGAGTTGAGACGATTGCGTCTACTGCTATTTGGATAAAGACTGCTGTCGTTTTTGTTATTTTATTGAGTGTATTGTCATAGATTGATTACAAGTCTCTTTTTGTTCTCGTATCAAAATGTTTGTTTTTTGGGGGTCTGCAACACAATACTTGTATGATGTAAACAAATTTGAAACATTTGACTTGTGGTGTGGTTTTACCATCCATTGGTTCCACCACAACCAAATACTTTGGTTTACAAGAAATAAACTTGGATGTAGAAGATCAACAAATACAGGATAGTTAAGTCTCATCGCAGCAACGCCCCAAAACCTCACACTTACAGTAAATAATTATAGATTGTTCCTTTGTAAGTGGTTTTTACTTGGAATCTTTGGAATGCAATCTAATATATTTTAAATCCCCGCTATTTCTCCTGCAGTCATTCCAGCAGGACGAGCAGCCTAACCACAGTCGGATCCAGGAGGCAGCTAGTACCATAGTCAGCACGCTGTCCAAGCGGCACAACAGCACCGTCATGCTTGCCGTCATCGAGGTCAAAGTGGAAATGCCAGTTACGTCCCAGCCAGTGGGTGAGTAGAGCAGGGGCCAACTGGCCTCAAGGATAAAGCCAGCCTTCATCCCCTGACCGAGTGTCAGTTCCCCGTCTCCACCAATTAGTGCAGCTTAAATGTCTTTGTGAGTCACAGGAGGAAGGGTACTGAGAGGATCCAGCAGTTGTGGGCAGGAGGCCATAAACCTGTGTGACAGTCATTTAACTCCTCCACAGTCATCTGTCACGCCACAGCAATACATTAACGAGAATGATGGGACAAACTTAATGATTTTTTGGTTAAGGCAATTATAAATGCATAAAAAAAAAGAATAATATTTGAAACCTATAGGAATTATAGGAAAACCTATAGGAAATGTTTTGCTCTTTTTCTCCCTCATTTTGATTCTGTAATGTTATTGCCAATTTTCAAAATATACTATTTTGTCTAATAAAAAAAATCTAAAATAAGTCTTGTTAATAGTTAATGAATGTTTAAGTGGTTTTTGATTTTTAAAAATTATTTATAATTTAATTTATATAATTATTTTAGTGTTTATTATATTATTTTGTTATATTATTTTGCTTTAATATATGTGAGTGTATTGTGTATATGTATATATAAATACACAAACTTACAGTATATATTTTAAAAATATATACATGTATATATTTATATTCACATCATTTATATTATATATAAATATATTTAATATAAAAACATAAATACACACACACACACACACACACACATATATATATATAAACGGTGCATACACATTATGTAAACAAAATCTTTTATTTTGGATGCGATTAATTGTTTGACAGCACTAATATTTATATCATATATATGCACCCTTTTATGTTATTAATATTTACACACTGTTTTGTCTCGAATAATATAAAAAAAAGTGTCCACAATTAAATATCAGATGCTGGCAAATCAAAATATCCACTAATGACCTTTACTGATAAATTGACTTACTTCGGCCAATAACCAATATATAGTTTTTATGTAATACATCCCTACTTTTTGTTAATTATTTTTAGCATGAATCCTTGATTTGCAACTTCTGACTCGATTCTCTTTCCATACAGACTACCTGGTGCCCGTGTTGTGCGTCATCCTGTGCATACTCTGGGTCTTCTGCGTCATCGTCTGTGTGTGGTGGACCCGTAAGCGGCGAAAAGAGCGCGAGAGGCGGGAGCGCGTGCCCATGGAGGAGAGCGTCAACAACCAGTGGGAACCACTGAGGCCTGTGACCCGGCCGCAGCACAAGGACAACCGGGACGCACAGTACGAGCGCACCAAGCTCATGGGCTCCCCAGATCGGACCTGCACAAGCGGGGACGACGAGGAGGAGATGGAGGAGGAAGAGCTGGAGCTGGTGGAAGAGGGGGGCAAGCTTCCAATTCAAAAGTACTCTAAACCTGCAGCGCGGGCCAAGAACGGGCTGATCTGCACCATGCGGAGCAGCGGCAACAGCAGCCCTACCCTCAAAGCACCCTACTGGACAGGCTTCAGCCCAAAGGACAACAACTGTAAAAATGTCAATAACGCCACCACCGGCCAAGAGCACAAAGAACACTGCGTATGAGCTCCAACGAGCAGGACAAGGAGACCAAGGCCATCTCAGAAACAAAGACTGAGTTTTTCCCATGTGTTATTTTTATTTTTGACTTCTTTTGAGGCTGATAAAGTGGCAAATTTCTTTTGTTCCTTTTTTTATGTACAGAGGAAACAAATTCTATTTCTTTATAAGGAGGCAGTGACAAGCCTAGCTTTGTTTTTGGAGAAAAAAAAAACTGCTGGATTAGGAGCAGGTCTAAGGAACTCGTAAGAGAAACCGTATAAAGACTTTTACGTTGTTGTTTACAAATGGTTGTGCTTTTGGTTTTGTTTCGAGTGGCCCAATTTCGGTGCAGACCACGTGCGGGTGGTGGGGGACGCTGGCTTCGGGGGATCCCCCTTCAACCGTTCATCTGTTCTCCTTCCACGCCTGCCTTACGAGCTCGTCGTCCGTGAGGAGGGCTACAGTGCCTATAAAGTGGCCTTGTTTTTTCTGTCCTTTCTGTCGTCTTGGCTGAACGCTCTTTAAAAAACGGATTGCAGTATTTTGAGTCGGTCGCAAGTGCCTTCGGACAAGCCCCTCGGTTTCAGGGTCTCCTGACCCGATAGATCACAACAAAGAGGAGAGGCTGGTCTTAAGAGCAGCTCCCATATCACCATCAAGGTATTCAACAAAGACAAGAGATCTGTAAATATGTGTATATAATAAAGGAGTCGCTGTGTATATTTGAATTTAGTAACTTAAGTAACTTTTTTTTTATTATTATAATTATGATTTAAATATTATGATTATTATTGTTTTTTCTTTCTTTTTTTTTTTTACACCATTCCTTTTATTTATGCCAGTTGATATGGCAGGTTTTGTAAGATGTATACAGCGTCCCACAGTCAGAACAAAAATATAATCAGAGATCATCCTATTATGTTGTTGGTTTTGTTTTCACTAGACACCTATACGATCGTGTGCTGTATTGTGGCGTGTGTGTTCGCCTCCTTAAAGACCCTTATTCCCTTTCCACACCTGTCCTTTCTTGCTGATCATAAAACCATGCTGCTTGTTTCTTGTAAAGATTCTGATATATCAAAATGATGTTTTCTCCTTCTTTTTCGTTTTTTTTTTTTTTTTTTTTTGGTTGGATTGAAACTTCATGAAGGGAACAATTATGTTGTAAAGCATTTGTACTCGAGGTACCAGCTCAAAGAAATGGATTACCTCAGAAACCTCTGGCTATGATTTGATTTCTTTCATCATGATGTTAAAGATTTATTTTTTTTGCTTATGAGAAGATGAGAAACGTTTAAACGTTTCCTGAACAATTGGTTCACGATCAAATGCAAGTAAACACGTATAAATAAGCAAGGTGAAGCTCAATGTCCGTTATGGAAGGGAAACGGGGTGGAGCTGGAGGAGAGTTTTTTGTTTTGCTTTGTTTTTTAAGCTGTAATTTTATTATTATATATATTTTTTTTGTACAGAAAAATTGCTCTGAAAAGAAGTTATTTGGTTCATTTAGTGGAATTTATGTTTGTTCTTAGAAATAAATCAAACTATTTATTAAAGCATTTTATAACAATGTGCTCAAGAAAACCGCTGTCTGCTGGTATTTAGTACTAAAGGCGCTGGTCTGAGTTTGTGGTAAGTCTTTTCATCATATCGTATTACCGATACAACAAAATAATCCCCCTTGCTCTGCCAGGGGTGTGGACGTCTCTGGATCGATACAGGAACTTGTGCTTCCAGTCAAGATGCTACTGACAGGAAGCAGCCAATGGTAGCTGGTCTCCTGTTCTCGGCTGACTGCTGGCTGGCCAATGGACTTCTCATGGCTTCATCTGGTGTGAATGTTTTATGAGGATGCTTATGATGATGCAGTGAGTTTGTTATGGTTTTGTTCCATAAGTAACAATCTCTAATGGGACAGAAGCCTGGAGTCGTGTTTCACATCACTCACAATACTGTAGTGTTGGGTTTAGGTGTCTCTGATGGTGTAATTGAACTTGGGTTGTAGAAGTAAAGTACTTTCTGAGATAAGAAAAACCTGAGGAAGAAGATGAGACCGGGGGCCTGTACCATGATGGTAGATGAACAAATTCAGAGTTACAGGATTAGTTTCAAGTTGACAAAACAAAACCTCTCTAATCCTGCTCTGTTGGTACCATGATGCTGATCATCAACTTTCTTTGTCAGCTCAGGCTTTGATCCTGAGTTTGTAGAGCACATGCACATGAATGTGTGACATCACTGGCGAACAGCCAATCACAAGCCTTGCAACACAAAGCAAGGTTGTTTTACTTCTCGCGAGAGACCCAGCGAGATTCAAAACTAAAGGTTAAAGGTTTTGCTAAAGGTTTTTGACTTTTTGTGTCAGACATGTGTCACTTTGCTCACATCTGATTAGTCCAATTTCAGTTTGAGCTCCCTAACCCAGAACATAACCTGCCCCGGAGCAGGTTAGCCGTGGAGATGCCGCTAAAAGCCAAGCCACTTACGTGGTACCTAAAACCCAGGATTGGTGCAAACTAAACTGAAACTTACCTGGCTAGCCAGCTAATCTGGCTTCATAGTACAGGCCCCAGTGCTGCTGGAAGCCATGACTATGGATGGTTTGGTAAATGTTTTAATGGTAAATAGCCTAAATGAAATAAACTATCAACCATGTTGCATCTCTTCTTAGATATTATATGAAAAGGATGGTATCAACAGTGCTTTTATATACCATTGACTTATTGCATTTTTGTGTGAATGTTATGCCACAAGAAGAAAAAACAAAGCAAAATTTCTCAGATCTCTTCACCTGACGATGTAAAGTTTTACTGCAGTCTTTAATATATGATACATTATTAAAACATTACACAGCTTTCTTTAATCATAGTTGTGTGAACATATGGTGAATTTTAAATTATTTAACTCGTTTGAATTTATATTGATAAATATATATATATTTCATTTTGATATGTATTCAAACAAAACCTGTTTTTAACTGCTAATAAATTTATAGATTCCTCTTATATGTTCATCCTTTTATCCTTTTGTAACTAATATCTCTTTACTGATTGATTGCAAAGAAAAAACAGCACTGTGAATGCAAACAACAAAATGAAAAAAAGAAATTTTACAGATTTTACGGTACGGTCAAATTCATTAAGATAGAATTTAAATCTAAGAAAAATGTTAAGAAATGTGTCCTTGTTAAAAATACATTTGCAATGCAATGCAATGCAAAAAAAGAAAAAGAAATGAAAAGCAAGTTCATCAGCACTTCCAGGAAAAAAACAAACATGTACAGTTAATATTTTATTGAAGAAGATAGGTCATTAAAATTCTACCAAAGGGAGTGATTGCATTGATACAATAAAATAAGCAATGCATTACCTTTCTTCCTCAAAAAGTTGGCAACATCAGCAAAAGTATACATTTGGGAGTCAGTTGGGTATACATTATGCAGTATGCTAAGATGCACTGATCATATTTTGTTAGAAGTGCAGTATTTTTCAGGGAGTAACTATGCTAGTATCCCCTTAACTACAAGAGCCAATTCCCTAATGACATCATGCTCCAGGAAGTAACATCACTTTGGACCGAAAACAGCATAAACATAAGTAAGTATTAGCAGTGGATCTGTCTTATGTTTTGTGTTGGTTTGTTTCACTCTAGAACATTCAATCCTGTTACAATTTGCCCAAAGCTCTATGATAATATCAACATTTTGAAAAATGTTTAAAATATAAAAAATAGCTTCAGTTCAATCCGCTCATTAAAGGTAATCCTCAATCCTACACTGGGCAACAGTTAACTCTAGCTTTTTTTATTTCTATCCTCTTAGGAATTCTGACTACTGTTAATGTACAAACAGCAAAGTTACAGCATTCAAAGGGTACTGTATAACAGGAATGAGACAAATTAATAGTCCTTAAAGTCTTTATTATGTTTGAGCTTCAAATATTATGCATGAGCTTTATTTACTTATCTTACTTATTTTGTTGAATGTCAAATAAAGTCTCACGATAACTTTCATGGTGTAAATTTAAAGCACTTGTAATCAAGCCATTATCTAAGCATTTTTCAATGTCGTTTTTAATTCTTTACATTTGCCTGATGAAGGCCGGTGGACCAAAATTGCATGTGATAAAGTTTAAAGGGATACTCGACTCCCCATAATGAAAATTTTGTCATCAGTCACTTACCCCATGTCGTTCCAAACCCGTAAAAGCTTAGTTCATCTTCGGAACACAATTTAAGATATTTTGGATGAAAATCAGGAGGCTTGAGACTGTCCCATAGACTATCAAGTAAGTTACACTGTCAAGATCCAGAAAAGTATGAAAAGCATCGTCAGAATAGTTCATCTGCTATCAGTGGTTCAACTCTAACATTATGAAGCGACCAGTATTTTTTGTATGCGAAGAAAACAAAAATAACGACTTTATTCAACAATTCGTCTCCTCGTTGTCTCTCCGCCTCACCGTAGGGCCATTTTGGAGAATATGAGCTGAGCGCAGGCAGCGTACGCTCTTCTATGTCAGCCACGCTGCACGGATGCACTGTCAATGCTTTTCATACCTTTCTGGACCTTGACAGTGTATCTTACTTGGCAGTCTATGGTACAGTCACAAGCCTCCTGGTTTTCCTCCAAAATATCTTAAATTGTGTCCCGAAGACGAACAAAGGTTTTACGGGTTTGGAACGACATGGGGGTAAGTGATTCATGACAAAATTTTCATTTTGGGGTGGAGTATCCCTTTAAAAATTGGCAAGTATTGATAATGTGTGGGTTCGTTACTTAATTTTGATCCAACTGTTTGTTTGATTTTTTTTCCCCATGCACCTATAGTCATTAGAGATGTGCTTGTTACGTTAATTAATGTAATTTTTTTTAAAAAGCAGAATTTTCAGCAGGCATTGCTCTAGTCTTAAGTGTCACATGATCTTTCAGAAATCATTATGGTAATTTAGTGGTGTATCTGACAGTTCAGATACAGTACTGTACAATAGCTTCAAGTAAACACCACCAAAAGTCTCATTTGTTATAGTATTTTGTCTCTTGCTTAAAAATGTTTCATTTGTTGAAAACACACATACTTTAACTTCTGGTATATCATTTTACCACCGTATAACCACCTTGTTCATATAAAGCACCTTTAAACTGATGTGTTTTTCATAGGCATGAGTGACATACATGTGTGATGGAGTCTATAAAGTTGCCCCATGTCTCCCCGTACAAGATGGCTGCATGTGGCTGAAAGCTGATACCGGATTCCTGAAGTGTTTCTCAGCAGTCAAGGATGTCTTGACCTGCACACATTTATAAACATGACCCAAACGAAAGGTACTGTACATCCCTCTCATTCAGCCGTCAGTCTGCTGATAGGCATTCAAGAGAAACTCCTTCCATTCTTCTTGCATTTGGTCTATTTGTCTGATTAAAGTGCATCTCCTCTATGGCAATATGAGAGGATCCTACAAGATCTTTTTTTCTAAATGTGCCGAATCAAGAAACTGAGAAAGTCAAAACCGTATGGGCTGACTTGTGGTTTTGTTGAGCCTTTAAGGAGATGACAGAGCTGATCTGAACCTGAAACATTTGGCTTTACAGAATTAGGGAATAGTATGGTGGCCAATTTAAAGCCTATGCCTTCAGTAATAATTCCTCTTGGCTTTTCATATCTCCCCTTTAGAAGGAAAAAAGGTTGTAATTGGTAACACTTGAGAAATGCCAACATAGACTATTTACTTTTGCGACTGCCAACTCTTAGGCGCCCCACTGGAGATGAAGGATTATTCCTGTCTGGATTTCAAATGCTTCAGTTGTTAGTATCCAGTCTAATAATTTATGCAGGTGGATTTGATTTAAACATTTCTTTTGTTCTTTGCTCACTTTCTAGAGGATCCAAATTTCAACTGCCAGTCAACTGTGCTGGATATTGTTTTTTATATGAATATAGTGCACTTTATTGAGTGAACAGTTGTGTTTCAAAAGTAAAAATTCCATTTAAGGTTGTTAATTGATGGTATATGCTTCAGGTTTTTTTTTTTTTTTTTTTTTTTTTTTTTTTTTTTTTTTTTTACTTTATTTCCAAAAATTGTTATTTAGCTGTGCAATTTTGTATCAAACTGCACTACCTGTGATCCTGAAGAGAAATGCACTGATTTGAAGACAGAAATCTGTTTATTTTATTATAATTCCAGTTTTAATTTTAATTTTAAAGTTTTAGTAATTTTGTTTGTTATTTTTTTATATATATATGTTTTAGCATTATTTTAGTTAGTTTTAGTAATTTTAGTACTTGAACTTATGTCATTTAGTTGACAGGCCAATATTTCTTTTTTTATTTAAGTTACATTTTTTGTCTAATATTTGTATTTTTATTATACTCCAGCTGCATTTCATTTGCTGAAAATTATTTTAAATAGTTTTATAGTTAGTTTACAATGACAATTACAGAATATAAGCAAGTCTACTTATTTTGTATACCACTGCATATGTCATTTTTGATTGTATGCTTGTAATCAACATCTTTAGGTCAATCATTTTATGGTTTTCCATCATTTTTAATTATATCACATCTTTCACATTGCTTCATATGATTGTAGGTCATTCCCTTATTGACTTTTGAAATACTGTTTTTTTTTTTTCCAAAGTTTGTAATGTTGTAATTTGCCTCAGAACTTTAGTTCATGTCCATAGATTTTTTTTTTTTTTTTATCCTTATGGGTATAAAGCATGAGAAAAATACTAGACCCACAATTGGCAATCACTGTTGCTCAATATCCAACTGTCATCGTCATCCACTGATGGACAGAATCATTTGCTCGTTTTCTGTCTGGTGGGTCAGATCATTATAATTCGATCAAAGGTTGTCACTCATCCTGCTACTGCTTTGGCCTTTAGAAGAATGAGATTGTGATGTCAAAGCAGTCAGGTCATTCCAACAAATCCCAGGGGAGCAGAAAATGCTCATCACACTGGTATACGGATTCAGATCCCGTACACCATTCCCACCAGTGATAGACCCTCTCCTTATATCCTTGCACATGCAGGACATGAGGAATACTCATGCATTTGTTGGTGAGATAAAATCTGCCAGAATTGCATAACATGCTGTATACATTTTAATGGCTTTTCTCACAGCGTTTGTGACCTGCGGCAGAGCTAGCGGGGCTCAACACACAAGCACACGTGTTCTGGCCTGAAGCCAGTGGTGGTGATTATCCAAACAGGAGTAAATGGGGTTTGGGTTGTGCCCCAAGATGCTGTTTGCACCTCTTTTGGATATGAACAGTAATGTTGCAATAGTGTTTTTAAGTAAGTAGTGTTGATTGACACCAAATTGCAGTATGCACTTCCTGTGGAAGTTCTAGTGATCTTGAATAAACCTAATCACTGGCATTACAAGATATTTTATATAATTTATTGGTGTGCATATTCCACATTACATCTATCTAGATATGGGATGGAGCAGATGAACTCCACCCAGGGGCCTTTATTCCAGCAATGAGGGATGGATTATGCGGCAAGGTCTCATGGGTAAGGCTTTGGCAGCACGATAAAGGTCATGAGCCCCCATGCAAGCATCGCCCCCTCCATACAAGATCAAGAATTACTCCCATGGCAGGAGCTGTCATCATGCATCTATGTTCAGATTCATCTAGTGCAGCTCAAGATGGCTGCACTATGTACGTTGTTTTTCTGCTCCAATCCATACATTCACTTGATAAGATACATCACTGGCTCCGTTTGCCTATGTCTCACAGTGTTAGACTACTGGGAAATTCATCATGTTGCCAAGGACCAGCTGAAATGTTATTGTTGCAGAAGAAGGTGAAATTAAAAAGGAAGAAGAGTGCAGGCCGAATGCCCTGTCCTTGAGAACATGCTGAGTTGATCTGTTGACTTTGGGGCGGCTTTGCTTCCTCCAATTCAAAGCCAGATCTTCCTATTTTCATAGTCAGCTGACATTCAAATAATGCTTTTCTCAGCTTGGATGGAATAACTGTTGACCACTGTCTTGGTGACCTAGAAACAAAAAAATTCCCACTGACATCAAAGAGAGGGCCTTCCAAAATATACACATTCATACAGATTCACCTCTCAAATATCCACAGGCCCTTGCTGCCCATGGACATCAAACAGACTTGAAAGAGACTTCCTGCCCCTGATGGGACTTCAAGTTCCCGTTCCTGATTCCTTTTTCTTCAGTTTGGTGTCTCTTTGCCTGCATTAACTACCATAGCTAACTAATGTAAATACAAGGAACTTTATTGTAAAGTGGTACCAATATTTTTAATGCACCCATTTTTTAATCAGTCTTTAATTTTGTCAAATGATTTAACAAACGTGGAGAAAAAAAAAAAAGTATTTAGGAGACATAAATTGCCATTGCCCAAGATAATACAAAATAGGATACAGTCCCAGAAACAAATGTATAAAAGATGTCACTTTGTACAGATTTTGTACCTTTTTTTTCTGAGAGTGTACATAAAACACTGATAATGAAATAGACCTTAACAAACAAAGGAGTTGGCCATTTTATTCCTTGATTCTCCCCACCATAATTTCCAAAGAATGTAATTAAAATCTAAATCAAAACTACAAAAACTACAACGAAATAACAAGTGAACTAGTGAGAGTGAAAAGTGTTTTATTTTTTTCTCTCTACTTAGCAAATGTGCTCATAGTTGAAGAAACACCCTAATAGGCCTATACTTTTTCCTATCTCCCTCTGGATCTTGTTTTTTGTAATATATTCCTGCCAGATGTAGTTCAATGAAAAAATCTGATAGAATCATTTTGTAATATCACATTCCAATGTCAGTTCAGGCTTGTCTTGAGCACCCTCAACTCTAGTGTAACATTACTTTTAAAAGAATGATTTCACATACTTGACACGGCGCTAAATAGTGAAAGGTATGAAATCCACCAGGGGCATCGAAAAAAATGTTGACCAGTGAGTACAGAGATATATCGTGTCTCAGTGCAATAACTGTCATAATCATAATCCGGCTCTCTCTCACACCTTATTGTGTCGTATCCATTAGAGAGGGCAGAACTCAGGCGTTATCTGCGTGGGGTGAACTAAGCCCAAGGAGTTGGTCACATGCCGCAGTAGGGTTGGGTCCTGCTGCTGCTCTGGACTGCAGATGTTGTGTTTTCCAACAGCTGCTTCTACAAAGCTTGGGGCGTGGTGGCCTTCATTTGAGTCGTGTCTGAAAAGGAACTAAGATCCACCAAACATTACTTTAGCCAATTTTTCCACAAGCCCAAACAGGAAATGGGCACTAATTCCTCATGTGCATTTGTTAAAAAGACTTGCTAGGGTTGTAATGTAATTTAGATTTTTGGCATAAAGGTGAGGAGGGACCTCCCCGTGAAGCTGCAGCTTGTTATGCAAAAGGTCAGGTTTGAACACGATAGACGTGGGCATGGCAGGAACAACTGGGGTTGGCAGGTTGCCATGTATGCTGGCATGCTCCCCCCGCTGGCTTGGATGCTGCTCTTTGATCCTTTGCACAACATGTGGAGCTGATGGTACCCAGAAATCCCCTGGGAATACTGTCTGCTGGTGGAAATATGGGTAGCATCTGATTTCAGGATTCTGCACTTCATCTTTGTTTCTCCCATGATGTCTGAGCACTGTATTTCTTTTATTAGCTTTTATTAGATCTGATTTACACGTGGCTCTCCGGAATACTTGATTATAATATAATATAACATTTCATGCATGTGAATGTAAGTCATTGGAATGAAAAGTAGTGTGACCCTCCCTTTACTTTACATTTATCATCTCTTCATTGACGTAGGCCTACTGTGTATTTACAAACTTTCAGTTACTCCGTCCAACTGGGTCAATGAGATGTGAGTAGTTTCGGAAGGGCTGTATTACTACCTCAAAGGGGCCAGCGCGAGGCACTGACCAGCACTGCCAATGATAATGCAAAAATAGGTAGCGGGGAATACAGGGTGACTAACTACAAAGAGAGAGAGAGGACCTGTAAAGTCATTTAGCTGTGGCTTTGTTTTTAAGACAGACACATACAATGAGAATAGGATCCACATTGCTTTCGGGGTCCTGCGGTAGTCAAGCTCATGAGAAATGCTTCTTTCATCCTGTATGACTGGAAGAGGTATCAACTATGAAGTCAGCGGCCTTCCTTCCTTCCTTTGTCTGTCCAGTCGTCTGGCACTCAGTGCCACACTCAAACAGAGGCTGATAGCGCTCTCTTGACAAGGTGTCTGATTTGATACCTCGAGCCCTTAACTTATCACAGGCACTGCGATATGACCCAGGCAAACACTCTGGGCTGTACGGATCTCATTCTGTGTCAAAGGTCAGCATGGTCATAAACACCATTTCAAATGTGCTAAATTGATTGTTATATTGACAGTTGTAGAGACACAGACCCTCCCCTAGAATCTCTGTTGCTAAAATCTATATGTGCACACTGCTTGCACATTATAATACTGTAAGATTTGACTTTATTCACATGTATGAGTACTAGTCTTCCAGATTAACTAAAAAGTACTGAAAGTAGCAACTATTTTTAATACTCATATTTTGGTAAGTTAAGTTTTATTTTTTACTGTCTGACCTAAGCTATTATGTCACAGTGTCTTTTAAAATCACTAGCCACTGCTGAGGGTTTTTTTCCTTACCAAAACCTACTTTTACTTTCATTTGGTGCTTGGTGAGTGTTAATTTTGAACCTTATATGAACCTAACATTATAGTTGCAATTGTATCATTTTATTAATTATTTAAATAACATAAAAATAATATGTATTATAACTTAATATAATTTAATAAAAATGCCACTTAAGTGTACTTAGAGTAATTAAGTGTTTTTAAAGAGAGAACTTTGATGACCGCTTCTTAACACGCCTAAGCACACTTTAATAATGTCAAATTAAAAGGTATACTTTAAATTCTTATTGGTCTTTACAATTATTTTGATAAGCTGACCGGCATATTAAAAGCACATGTAAAGTAATTTCAGTGTTATTCGATATTACATTTAAAGTAATTATAAAATGTAATTACAAACATGTTTGTTTACATGGCATACATGTTTCAATGTAAATGCCATTATAGTAAACACTACATACAAAAATGTATACAAGTTCTACTTGAGTGGGTCAAAAAGGCAGTGTAAAGTTAAACTAATTAAATTTTAATATAAATTTGAAATATAACACATTTTCATTTAATTGCTGTTAAGCGATTGAAAATACTACATTTAAAGTATGTTCTTTTAAAGTATATTATGTTCATTACAAGTATTCTTAATGAAATTAACCCGTTTAATCCCAATTTTTTTCCCAGACATGAAAATATCAAAATGATGTGTCATTAGTAACCCTTTGAAATAATCAATAATTATTTTTTGAAATTTTTTGGGAAAAGTGTGTGAAAAATTGTGTTTTATGATCAGTCACAATTGTGACTGGTGGGATAATGTGTATACTGAATTAATATATTTCTGCAGTCATACAATTTTTTATATATCTTAGCCCAGCTATTTTAAACAGTTTGATCACATTCTAGGGTTACTATTATGCATAAAAACCCTTATACAACATTGATAGGAATACGGAGATAAAAGACAAAAAAATACCACCATCAACGTTTTTCTAAATTGTCTTCTATCTCAGGTATACTGAGATAAAAGACAAAACAATACAACCATCAAAATTGTTTTTCAAAATTGTTACTTTTTTTGTAAAATATATCATCAAATTTTTATATTAGTGCTACCAGTAATACATTAATATTGTAACTTATTTGTGACATTTGAACTTTTAATTTAGTGCAATATTTTGTCAATGCAACATTTTAGTGTAATTTTCACTAACAACTGCAGATGGATTTATATTGTATGCTTATAAGTTCACTGTTATCCCACCGGTCACTATTGTGACCATCAAGATGTTTACTCATTCTATGACCACACTCAACAAAACTGAATATATGTAAATTCATATATTAATACTAGACACCTTAAATATAATGTGTACAAAAAATCTTTGTCATATCTTTGTTAACATACTTTACTAGTATGGAAGCAGATTAGTCTCAAATATAATTCACGCAAAAAACATGATTCACACATGCGTAGACAATTTCACATGCATGAAACCTAATTCACGTACACAAAAAAAAATTCACGTGCGTGAAAAAAAAAATATATTCACAAAAAGCAATTCACATGCGCAAAATAAAATTATATATTCATAAAATACATTTCACAAATGCAAAACACAATTCGTAGATATACAACTGTGCACAAAAAACCTTTGAATGTTTAAAATGTACGAGTGTCTGAATGTACAAATCGTCATTTACTACGAATCCACTCGGATTTGTGTGTGTGTGTGTGTTTTTGAGACTTTCCTGGCAGAGCTCTCTTCCCACGTGGGTCTGCCGTACTCTTTAGCCAATCAGATGCGAGCTTACCATTCAACCAATCATATCATAAGCCACTGAGAGTGCATTCAAGGAGCACGATTCTGCGCACCTTTTGCGCAATATGGATTAATTAGAACGGAAATTAAGCCTTTACATCAGTAATCCCATAGACAGTAAAATAAATGGAAACAGAGACCCAATTGGAACTCAAGTGAGACAAGTGAAGCCCATTTTTAGTGATTAGCACTTCCGTTTCTGATGCGCAGACTCAAACAAAGGAAGCTTCTGCCATTATTGTGACTTCATCTGAACATGTGCAAAACTACTCTCCTTGAATGCACTCTCAGTGGCTTATGATATGATTGGTTGAATGGTAAGCTCGCATCTGATTGGCTAAAGAGTACGACAGACCCACGTGGGAAGAGAGCTCTGCCAGGAAAGTCTCAAAAACACACACACACAAATCCGCGTGGATTCGTAGTAAATGACGATTTGTACATTCAGACACTCGTACATTTTAAACATTCAAAGGTTTTTGTGCACAGTTGTATATCTACGAATTGTGTTTTGCATTTGTGAAATGTATTTTATGAATGTATAATTTTATTTTGCGCATGTGAATTGCTTTTTGTGAATATATTTTTTTTTTCATGCACGTGAATTTTTTTTGTGTGTACGTGAATTAGGTTTCATGCATGTGAAATTGTCTACGCATGTGTGAATCGTGTTTTTTGCGTGAATTATATTTGAGACTAATCTGCTTCCATATACTAGCCTTTCGTTTTGGAGCTTTGATCATCTTCTCAAGGTGCAAACAGGAAATAAGCTGCTTGCTCATGTGACAATTTGCACTAATCATGTGAAACTGCACATAATTGATTGAGACCCTTTATTTTTTCCATATTTGAACATCAGTTAGTAAGGTTTTTAGAGCTTTATAAATGAAAACCTTTTTTACAGTATGTTGAACTGGATGAACTCTTGTTCTGCATTTGGAGGCCATTGATCAGTTCTAAGGATAAATCTATTTCAGGGGCATTGTGTGGGGCTCTTTACATCAACAACTCTCCCTGAGTCTCTCTGCTCATTTCCAGCTTCAGTGCTGCACTGCCTCCCATGGCCAGACTGTACTTACAATACTAAGACAGCTTGTCATTCTAAGTGTACCAATGTTGACAGTTACTTTATAGTGGTGTTCAGACTGTGAAGAGCCATTTTACTCTATATCTTCATTTAGGACTCCCCTCCATCCAGGTGCATTTAAGACAGCAAACAACCATCCTGTTCCCTGCACCTCAGCAGTCTGAGGATGTTTCTGACGTGTCGAATATCCGATAGAGATCAAGTTGATCCAGACTGCATTTTCACTCTGACTGCAGAGTTAAGGGAGGAGCCGTACGGAGAAGAAGAGCTGCAGCATCTCCCCTCAATGTGACCTCTGTGAAAGACAATGTGAGATCAGACCGAGTGGAATATTAGCCCAGGTTAGCTCAGGCCAAGGTTGGTTTATCTCAGGGAAACTGAACGATGTGTTTCTGAGCATTAGGAGAAAAAGAGATTTTTTACATTATGTTTAGATTCAGGGATTTACAAGAGTTTTCACCATTTTGATGAAGAGTGGTGAGGATGGGTGAATATTTGTTGTTTTGTTTCAACACCATGGAATACACATGGAAAAATGGGTACATTTAGCATAGCTTTAACTATTGTTCTCATAGCTGGTTCCAGACCCTCTTTTATTAGGCTACAGCCCCAGTTAAAATCTGAGATCAAACTGGATTGCAAATGGTTTTCAAAAAAGAGGCAGATGATTGGCTGTACTAAAAAAGTGGTGAAATCGTGCCATTAGTCTTACACTAAAGCATAAAATATTTAGACTAGTGGATTTATTTATTTATTTGTTTGTTTGTTTGTTGACATTCCATTTTTGAAAAACTTTTGCACCCCTTAAAATGTCTTAGTGTTGGAGATCTTAAAAATGTAAAATAATTAAAAAAGATCATTTAAATGTATTAATTAAAAGGTGATATAAGGCATACATGTGGGAAGAAAATGGAATAGCAGCAGTTACTATACGTTTATTGAAAAATACTGACAATAGTGAATGATTTCTGCATGTTCATTTAGACTTATTTATTTGTAAATAGTATTTGTTTTAACATGCAATGAAAACTGCACACTGTATATTATTTCAGTTTTCGTTTTGTTGAATAATGAAAAGCATATAGAAATACCATAAAAGTTGTCCTTGTGCTTTATTCCAACATTTCTTCCAAGATTAATTTTGGTTAAAAATTGCATTTGTTTATTCACTCAAAATCTCCATGTTCAAATTAGTTGGAGTTTCTTTTTACATAAATTGTATTGGCTTTTGTCTAATTGTATTTGCTCAATTGAGTTAAGGTTCTGCTACACAAGGCATTTGAGACGAGTTCACAGTTAAATTTACTGTTAAGAAAAGCCATTTCCATTGTCCACAACTGAATATAAGTTAAACCAAATAGTTTTTCTACAGTGCACTGTAGGTTTACTGAGATATTCTCTTCTCATTGCTTTAAGAATTACTTAAAGTGAACCAGCTGACCTGTTTAGTCCCGTTTGTCAATGCTGTTGTCAATGCCCCCCCAACCCCCGCCCCCCCACCAGTATTCTGACAAACCTATCTTGCCTATAAAATCCACTTGTTCTGACGCAACCTAATTACACCAAGACAAGCAAAGGAAATGCATGGAGAAAATACTTGCGGGGAGGAATGTGAAGTTCTCTGTTTGCATGCGAGTGGAAGTAATTACACAGTTGACGTACCATCGCTCCTGATAGGGAAATGTGATACATGAGTTATGTGACTTAGCAGAGCTTAAGCTGTCATAAAAGGCATCAGTAACCAGATTAATGTTCTGACAAGACTGTCTGATTGTCGCCATAAGGCTTATGATTAAAGGAAGGAGGATGCTATGTGCTGTCACCAAGAACGTTCTTGTTTTTCATCTCAACCTTGAGTACAAGCTCAACTTGGGCCTCTTTTGTCCTGCCGAACATAAATAGTAGACGTTTCTGTGGGTCTGCATGATGCATTGAACTACAGACTGTTATTAATTTCATAAAAAGCTGTTAAATGGTCTGTTTGTTGGCACAATATAACTGGTCAGTATGATGGATTGTGGATTACATTAGAGTGGGTAACCATTCAGAGTTTCCTGCTATAAGTTATATCCTGTCAAATCCATTGTTCAGGAATCTTTCTTTGGTTTGTGAAGTACACTCACTCCTTCTCCATTTGAAAGCAGAAACGGCTCCCAACCCCTCAGTCCCAAGAGCTGATTACAGAAAGCCCCTTAATGTGCATTGTAGGAGTCAAACAATGACATTTCCATAGTAGGAACTGTGACTTCCTGTTGATAAGCAGCACGCTATTCCAAGCCAACTAGTGTTTATGTGTGTTTATGCACCGGGTGAAAACAATATCTCTTCGTTCAAGGAGAACAAGTGTTGGTGTAAAAATAGCGATGCGTGGTTAAGCATCAAAGGCCAGAAAATTCCTTCCAATAAACATTGTTTTGCGAGAACTCCACTCAAACAATTAAATCCCACACATTGAAATCTGTCTTTAAAGGATTTGTTTTATGAATAATGCTCCTCGTTCAAAGTTTTCCATAGTGCAAACTACAGCACGCTGTAACATAGTTGTAGTTATATAACTGCAATTTTACTAATTTGGCTTCATTGTGAGCACTCAATACAGAAGATCAAGCATTATTTCTACTGAAAGATCAAAGGTTGTTAATCTTGAAGATAAAAAGACCAATAAAACTATCAAAACATACACTTAAAACAAAACATCATCCTCACAATATGTTTTGGTTCTTTGGTTGGTTAAATAAATGAAACAATGAAAACAAAATGAAAGAGAAATACTTGTTTGGTTTTGTTAGATTTCTTTTACTTTAATTTTATTACTTTTGTTTTTGATTAATAGATTTTGTTTATCTAACAAAAAGAAGAAAAAAGATCAAAAATGTTTGAAGATGATAGCTGTGGCAAATGAGAACTGATACGTTTTGATGCTTAGCTGCAATTTGCAGAATAATTAAATACAATTTAGTTTAATACCTGTATTGATTTCATGATTTGTGACCTCTGGCCCTGAATTTTTACTCCAGATAGTATTTAAAACATAAACCACAAGGCGTAGTGAAACATAATCACTATTTGATGTGTGACTACTATCATGTGCAACAGCATGGCAGCAGCAGCTGTCTTGTGCTACAGAAGACGAGAAGTTAGTAACTTACGAGCAGCTCTTTGAACTTGATGCAGTGATTTAACTGTTGGTCCTACTGAAATACACCCTGTTCCTGCCTGCCTTATGCTAAAGTGCATTTACTAAACATATGTGTGGTAATAGAAGGAGATATTTAAAGGCAAAGGTTATGCTGCTATAACTGCACCATAAATAGTTCAAGTAATGATGAATTTGTTGGGAATTTTAATATGGTTTTCTTAACTCTTTATATTGACGATAGTAATATTATCTTGGCTACCAGGTGACCGTAGCTTAATGTCCTTCAGGAACTTGATGGACAGTGTTCCCTGAGGAGCATGTTCTAGAATGTGTTCCATGTTGACACTCTAAAAATAGAGCCTATTCCCGTCTAGTCGCTCACAGCACCCCCTCATCACTTTATCAAATAACCCATGAGACGGGGTTCTGAAGGAGATGGTGGGGGTTCTGCTGTAGACCTGCTCCAGCTGGGTTGTCCAAAAGTAGAGCAGAGTAGTTTAAGAGTTGACAGTTTGTGTACTCACAGCACTGGTTTTTGGTTTCAGAACAACAGAAGCTCACCGAGAAGGGTGGGAGAGCGCACTTGTGACTTCATAGAAAACTTCTACAAGCTTGCCTGTTTTTCCCGAAGCCAATCAACTGGGTAAATGTAATCCTGGGTTATCTTGTTTTATGTTTCATACTTTTCATATTTGTCACGGAGTTAGTAATTAATCCTGGGTTATCAGCTTTCAAGATTTCACACTATATATTGTGAACCATGGGTTAACATACTTATAACATAATTATGAGGGCTATAAAGCTAATTGGACTCCCAAAATATCTCCCAAAAGAAAAAAAAAAACTATTAATATTTCAACTCATTTAACAATTAATATCAATATTAAAACAATAAGTAGTCTTTTCTTTTCTCCAGTTAGAGTGATTGAAGCTTATGAATAATTTAATGAAGTAAGCATTTAAGAAGTGATCATGATTCTGTTGCTAAACAACTCAAATGGCAATTCAATTTGTTGTTATGGAGAAGGGTTAGTAACTCAGGTAGTGTTGTTTTAGTTTTATGTTTATATTATTATAGCATTTATTAATATTTTGAATTATCTTTTATTTTTATATGATCAGTTTTCATTTTAACTTTAGTTTTAGTTTTGTTTTCTCATTTTAATTGTTTTTTTTGTTTGTTTTTATTATTTCTGTTTAGTTTTTTGTTTTAGATTTAGTGTTTAGTGTTTAAGTTTTTTATTTCATTTACTTTTTAAACTAATTTATATTTTCTTTCAATTGAAATACTGAAAATTATTTTTAGTTTTAGCTAATGATAACAACTGAAAAACATGAAAAACGTTGTACCCAGCATTTAAAAAGGTGTTTATATGCCTTTATGTGTTTGCACCACGGAAAAGCACAAAAGAAGAAGAATAGATGAGTGTGCTGTCTCAGCAATGGAGCATGATTAGTCCTGCCAGCAGAAATACTCTATAGTATGAAGCGTTGAACAGTGTGTGTGTGTGTGTGTGTGTGTGTGTGTGTGTGTGTGTGTGTGTGTGTGTGTGTGTGTGTGTGTGTGTGTGTGTGTGTGTGTGTGTGTGTGTGTGTGTGTGTGTGTGTGTGTGTGTATACTGTTGCTACACATCTCTCAGTGACTGATGAGCTGATATGGAGGCCTCAGGTTTCTCAGTTTGGCTGCTGATTGACTGAAGACTCGCTGCTCTGATATTTTAATCAGATGCTCTAATGAGTTAATGGACACCCAAGGCAGGATGTGCCCCCCAAACCCCAGCAGCACAGGAGGAGCCTTCTCTTTCATTTTGATGCATGCTTAGTGTTGATTTCAGTGGTCACAAGTTCCAAGCTATGGCGCAATCATGTGTGAGCCAGTCATAGGGTATCTGATAGCTGTTAAGTAGCTGATACCTTCTGCTTATATTTCTAGATAATACATACATTCACTACTCATGCATTCAATCACTCATCCAATAATACACTCATGCATTCAATCACTCACTCATCCATTCATCCACTCATGCATTCACTCACTCATTCATGCAATCACACATTCACCAATTTATTAATGGACTCATGCATTTACTCGCTCAATCATCATGCACTCATACATTCACTCATTTATTCATGCATTCACTCACACATTCACTCATTTATTCATGCAATCACACATTTACTCACTCATTCATCATGCACTCATACAGTCACTTATTTATGAATTCATTCATGCACTCATGCATTCTCTTATTTATTCATGCACTCATTTACTTTTGCTGTCATACATTCACTCATTCATCATCATGCACTCATGCTTTTACTCACGCATTCATTTATGCACTTTTTCACTTATGCATTCATGCACTCATAGATTCACTCATTCATTCATTCATGCACTCACACATTCACTCATTTATTCATGCACTCACACATTTACTTGCTTATTCATCATTCATTCATTCATTCATTCATTCATTCATTCATACAGTCACTCATTTATTTATGCATTCATTCATTCATTAATGCACTCATGCATTCACTTATTTATTCATGCATTCATGCAATCATTTACTTGTGCTCTCATACATTCACTCATGCACTCATGCTTTTACTCACTCATTCACTTATGCATTCATGCACTCATACATTCACTCATTTATTCATTACCTCACATTTCACTCATTCATGCACTCATTTACTTACAGTATGCACTCATACATTCAATCATTTATCATGCACTCATGCTTTTATTATTCATCCATGCACTCATATTTTCTCTCAATCATTCACTCATGCATTCACTCATTCATCCATGCACTTATGCAATCACTCCAAACAGTAAACCAAAAAGTAGAATATTTAAAATTAACCTTCAACAAAACAAGTGAATGACTTATTTTTAAATAACATTAAGAATTGTGTTATTAAATGTTTTCAGAGAAATGTGGGTGATGTTGAATAAAATACATTTTACAGAGTTTTATTCCAGTAAGTTCATCTTCTTTCCTCCCATAAAATGAACAGCTTCTTGTGTCTTGTTTGTACCTTGTGTCATGCTGAGAAGACATGTCATTAAACATACAAAAAAATCTTATAAATAATGCATGGTTAGTTTTTTTTTTATTATTATTATTTATTAGTCATGCTCAAGTAATTTTGTTGATGTCATTTGTTTGGTTTGAATGTGTCATTAGTTACTGTATTCATAACCATTTAATCTTACAGCTGAACTTTTGACTTAGAGGAAGAGCACAATGGTGTGAGTGTTATAGTCATGAGACTACTGTAAAATATAAGCATGTCATTGGAGATGTGGAACTCTTCTCAGGGCATCCTTTCTAGAACATCCTTTATTCACATTGTTTTTCTGTTTATCTTTCACTCCTCTACACACCTGATCCTCCCCTTTTTTTACCTTTTTTGACATAAATGACTCCTAGAGATTCAATTACACCTCATTTTTTGAATCAACTAATGTAACTCTCTTTCTTATTAGCCTCCCATCACTTTTGGTTCTGATTATCTGAAATGGATTTGATGCACTTGAACTTTTTATGATTAGATTTTAAACATCTTCAGATCAGTTTTGAAAAGACTTTCTTAAGACCATTTGAATCTGAATCATTTAGCAGCTCTGACTTGAAACATGAAACAATTATTTATTGTAGATTATTTATGTTACCAATTAAAATGCTGTTGTGTGCTTTATACAAAACTATATTTATGATATTTCTTTACTATGATCGGGAGAGAAAATTAATATTAATAAAGTTATTAAAATTAATAAAGTTTTGAGATATTTTACCTCACAATATTGATTTTCTCTGTTTACCTGAAAATATAAATATGAAAATATATATAGCACTATTGCAAATAATTATACATTAAACATATGGTGTTTATATATTATATAAGCCACTTATGGCAGTACTCGGTGTCCAATTCAGTTTTAAGAGAGATCCATTTTACAATAAACCTCGGCACCCCCACCTCCAACCTGCGTTCCTGGCTGTCTGGCCCACAGTCTAATGTTCTTCCTGGCTGGATATCAGTGGCTAATTGCCAGTGATGTTAGTAATTCTGTGCATGAGACAACGCGTCTGATATCCAGTGAACAAGCTTCTTATCAGTCTCTTTGCCCCTGATTCACTTTGCAACCCCTAGACTCTCTTTCATGTCAGTTTTCCCACGCTGGTCCTGGCCGTGATCACCAGTACTGCAAGTCAGGACGCTGTAAATGTGTGTGTGGCTTCAAATCATCCCCCTGTAATTGGTGTTTCAGACATGAAAGGCATTGTGGGATTAGTCGGTTGCATGGACTCCCTCTGTGGCTGAGATGAATTAGAGTATATTAGAGCATTAAAGGTCATGCACGGATAACAAGTGAGGTTGAGTAAGGTGAGGAAGTCTACAATGGTCACGTCCGATGTGTTGTAAAGGCATATTTCTCCCAAGTATGAGAATTCTGTCATCATCTATTCAGACCTGTATGACTTACTGTACTTTCTACTGTGAAATGTAAAAATGGAAATATTGAAGAATTTCTGCTGGTTGCTGTTTTATAATTTCAACAAATGGGGTTTAAGCTTCAAAAAGGCGATTAAATGTCATGAAGTGGTCCATAAAATTTATATATTAATCTTCTGAAGTCATAGGATACCTTCATACAGACCAAAATTCACTATTAATCCCTTCTAGTGAGCTGTTAACCACAAGAATCACTAAGACAGTGAGTTGAACTCAAGATTAGTCAGTTTTGTGAAGGCTGGTTCTATGCACTTGTCTACTGATTCATTGAAAAGATCATTCTTAAAACAGTGATTCATTCACAAATCAGACAACACTACTTCTTTCAAAATTTCTGATGTGCCTAGGGGATCTAGGGTTGGATATCAAGGTTTCCAGTGAATAACGATTTCTATTTTGGTCTGTGTCTCACAAATCTGTTGTATGAGTTGAGAAGACTTTGAATATAGTGATCAAGAAGTTCAAAAGTTAAAAAATTCTTCACATTTTTTGAATTAACTATCCCTTCAATGATGTGTAGAAAATTAGAATTACATTAAAATTATAACTTTGGTACACTTTAAAAATTGCACTTTAAAATAATGTCAGATTAAAGGTTTTACTTTAAAGTAAATTTTAAATCATTATGTCTTAATCTTTTAAAAAATACAGCTATTTTGATGTTGACTTGCATACTAAAGCACATGTAAAGTACTTGATTATATTGTAATTTAACTACTACCGAAAATTGCCAAGATGCGAGAGTTTTGTTTCCACTGCATCAGATAACTCATGCCAGTTGTCTTTTCTGGCATTGCTTTTAGTGGTGTCTGGTTGTGGTCAGGGTAGACCAGCGTCCTCCAGCTTCTGTTTGTCCTGTGACTGCAGCTGTTCCTGCACCCCGCACCCCACCTTACCACAAGCAGTAGCAGCCAGCCTGAAACCAGTGGCTATGAGAAACACCCAGAGGGGATGCAGAGGGCTCAGGGTAGTAGACACATATCACTGCCTGTGTGGAAAGAATGAATGATTAGCCCTCTGCATCTCCTTTTGTGTCAGATGGCAGCTTCTCAACTCACACTTGATAAAGGGGTGTGCAGTGCATGTCAGGAATATGGTAGTGTAGGGCCCGACGTGCTTCACAGTGGCACCTATACGGTGAAGGACCTGAGTGGCAGAATGGGGGATATTTCAACACCACAAGACACTGGCTGTCAGCGCTAATGAACCTGTTCCAGTCCCTATTTGACAGTAAAATGTCCCTTATAAATAAAATATATGCTTAGTCGAGCATATTGGGTCCATGTTCTTAATGCACATCTTCCACTGTTGACTGCTTCTGTCAGGGCAGAAGATTTACTTACTGTACATGACAAGCAAACACACAATGGATGATGCTTTATAAAGTGCTCATTTCATTCCTGCTTACTTTAAATTAAGCATACAATCAGAAAGTATGTGTAAATTAACATGATTTTCTAAAATCACTTCTTATTTTCTATATTAAAGTTTTACATAAATACACATATAGATACATTTATGTGTAGAAAATATACATACACAAGCAAACGGATCTTGTGTAATATATGTATTATTATACAGTGTTGTTCAAAACTTTGGTTTAATGATTTTTTTAATTAATAAAATACTTTTATTCAGCATATACACATTAAAACAGTGGAAGTGAAAAAGTGAAAATGACAGTAATTTTTTTTTAATGAATTTTAAAATATATAACAAAAAAACAGGTATTTTTAAATAAAATGTAATAAAATGTAAAATGCAGCCTTTGTGAGAATAAGAGAATTCAAAACATTTTAAAAAGATCCACAAACTTTCGAACAGTAGTATATGTAATAATTACTGTTTTTGTAATATATAACAGCCATAAAACCTGAACATTCATATTTGTTGTATTTATACAGATAACATTTGTATACACATCAGGATGATTTTTCACTTCAGTGTGCCATCATCTTTTATTTACACAAAATGTGCTCTTTCTACATTGGATGTCTGCAAATACTTGAAGCAAAACCTTTGTATATGGTTTTATTTTAAAACTGCAGTATAACTGTCCTAATCAAAGAATCTGACAAGGCACAATCTGGCTTTGTATATTCAAATACCAAAGGGCCACCATTCGTCTTTATACATTTGCGTCATTGCTGACAAATGTTACCAGCATTTTTCTGCAGACAGAGCCGCAAGGATAGGCCAAGTTGGATTTGAGTCGTTGGCATCAGGGCAAAGTTAACTTTGTCTGGCAGTGGTCTGGCTCCGCTGAAGAAAGAGGATATCGTGTACCCGCTTCAGTTGCTCAGAAGAATTAATAAGGTGATGCAGCCAAGACGGAGGCCGGAAGCATCCCTAAATAAATAACAGGGTAAATAAGGGGTTGATCCCATAAAAGGTGGGAAAAACTGGTCTCAGGGCTGGGCTGAGCAAGAAGGGAATTGGCCCCGCAGCAGCATGATTGCCCGGAATATAAGCGTTGGGATTTCATGCTGAATAGTCATTGGGAGGGCTTCTCCAAAACTGGTGACTAGGTTGTGGGGTGACTAGATTTCTGAGCAAGACGAGAATAGGAAGTAGACCACTTTAATTTGACCATCCAAGAGCATGGAGGAAAACGCAACAGCCAAATGCAGGAGAAAGTGCCAACACTGGAGGCTGTAGTTGGCTCTAGTGTGTGTCAAGAAGACAGTAGATTTAGTAGAAGCAGCTGTAGGAAAAATATTATGCTTTCCTATTTTCTTTCCACTCTCAGAAAAAAAGATACAAAAGCTGTCACTGCGGCAGTACAGTTTCAAAAGATATTAAATTGCACCATTTAGGTAATATGCATACTTTAGACATAAATAAGCTACAAAGGTATACCTTTTAAAAGGCAACAACCACAGTGACAGCTTTTTTTTTATTTATTTTTTATTACCTTTTTTTCTGAGAGTTGTCTACCATCTATTTTTAGAATATTCTACAAATTATTAGCAATAACAATATAGTAATTATTAGTGATTATCCATGCCAGTAGCATGTAAAGTAGCAATGTTTTCATTATGAGGGTGCTTTATATATATATATATATATATATATATATATATATATATATATATATATATATATATATATATATATATATATATATATATATATACATATCAATTAATTATTTTCAATTAAAAATAATAATATGTAAAGTTGTTTTTGTTGTTTCAAAAAATTGTTGATGAAATCAAATACAAATTGAAAATATTATTTAATAATTCACAGATAGCAATATACATTCTGCTAAAGTAGTTTTTTCCCTCAAAATCAGTAATCTGAAATGTTAAGTTATGCAACTTTGTTGTTAATTGTCGTGGTAGTTTTGTTTGTCACATCATATCTTATTTTATTTTATCTTATCTTATTTTATTTTTATCGTATCTTATCTTTATTTTATTTTATTATTTTATTTTATTTTTATTTACATTTTATATATATATATATATATATATATATATATATATATATATATATATATATATATATATATATATATATATATATATATATATATATATATATATATATATATATATATTTTTTTTTTTTTTTTTTTAGCACTTGATACTTGACCACTAGGTCAGTAGTCTTCACAGAGGCACTAAAAAATAACAACATAGAAAGCACTTGATTTTGAATTTTACACTTGAATTTACACTTGAACACTTGAATTTTATTTTATTTTATTTTATTTTATTTTATTTTATTTTATTTTATTTTATTTTATTTTATTTTATTTTTATATTTTTTAAAAGCACTTGGTACTTGACCACTAGGTCAGTAGTCTTCACAGAGCCACTAAAAAATAACAACATAGGCCTACTAAAATAATATGCAGTGTAGCCTACTGCAGGGGCGTTTTTGTCTCCACATTTTAAATATCTACTACATTCCTCCCCCCTAATTTTGGATAATTTCTAACCTTGGTAGAAAATTGAAAAGCTTTTACTGCCGATTTTTGATGTTTCATACCATTCTGGACTTCTTTCAAAGGAACAGTGAGAAGCCAGAATACAGTCTGTCTCTAATTGTTATATCCGTGCTAGTCCAGGCAGCACCAGCACAAACCCTGATGAGATGTAGATGTGGATGAAGGTTTACTGCCCTGAAGCTGCATCATTATGTGAAACCGAGTTTGAGTGTGTCGGCAGTGTGGAACAGGGCCAGTCGTTTGAGCATGTGTGTCTGTTTGTGTGTGTGTCTGTTTGTGTGTGTGTGTGTGTGTGTGTGTGTGTGTGCTCCGTATGTTTGAGAGTGCACACAGTTGTATTAGGGTTAATGCTTGGTCATTTGTGTACTGTTGGTTGAATCCTGTCAAATCCACACTGCCTCCTGCTGCCCCCTGCCGGCCTGTGTCACATGTTCAGAGAAACAGACACAGCTACATCTTATCTGTAATCTTAAACTAAAGGGAATCTTCTAGTAACAACTCATGACTAGGACTAGACAGTATTAATAAGTTGTGGTTATGGAATAATATATGAGGCATCGGGAAAGTACTCAAAAAAGCCTGAATAGAATTAGGTTTCTTCAAATAATGCTTGGACATGCATAGCTTGAGGCTGGAAATCAAAGTTACTCAGAAATATCTGTCACGTTGCCAGAAGTGGAAGCATATTCATGCTCAGGCAATATTTCAGACAGCCGCTGACAGACTAAGCTGAAGCTTTGTCACTCAACCAAGTGTGCATCCTCATGAGCGCATCCACGTCAGTTTAGCAGGAGGTGGGCTGTAGTTTAATCATTACCCATCTGACTATGCAAATACACAGAGCAGGCCAATTAATAAGGTGTCATACATTTAGAGCTGTATTGTTTGTACACAAAGAATCCTGAAATTTCTGAGGCAGCGTTGTGATGTCATCCAGGGACAATGTGGCTGTGTGACTGTCCCTCGGTGGACAGCAGAGGGAGGTGGTCCCTGGCTCTCTGTGCCCTGTGGGACTGGCACTATATGGGTCCCCTGTCAAAGTTGAGCTAACAAGCTATCAGTGCGATAATGCTAACTAAAATGTGATGCTCTCCAGTCACAATTTCTGGAAAAATTTTGCAAATCTTGCAGTAATGGATTATTTTGATGTAAGTTCAACAACAAAGCTAAATATATAAAGAAAAGCACATATAAACAATGTAAATGGGTGTCTCTTATACTTTGGAAGGTTTTATGTCCCAGCGGTTTAATTTATTGAAATTAACAGATTTAAACTTTTTTGGGGGGTATTAAAATGGGGTATTATTTTTATTGAGGGGTATTATTTTTATATCATGATTAATAATCATGATTATTAGTAAAATTATTTAATTAATAAATATAGTAATAGGAATTATGATGTTGAAAACTATGATAATTAAAACAACAAATAGTAAAATAAACTTGGGGCCATTTAAATATTTCATTTATAATTTTTTTACATACATTTTTCGAAAAGAATCAAAGAAAAAAAGAGTAAATATGCTTTTCCAATCAAGCTTTGATAAAATTGTATAATAATAACAATAATAATAATAATTATTATTATTATTATATTTAGGATACATAAATGCTGGCTATGAAAGAAGCCTTAGTAAGTCAAGAGTCAACAAATTTATTTAAAAAAATATCAGCACAAAATAACAAATGCCATAAGTGGACAAATTAAGTAAAGTAGTAGGAGATTTTTTTTAAAAGATAAGTAAATAAAAGTCACCCAAGAAGTCACCTTCTTCATTCACAGACACACCGTTAAGAGTAATCAAAATCATTATGTTTTAAAATCTGTCTAATACCCATTTCTTTCTTGCAACTTTCATTTTACAGTTCTCGTGGTGATTGTGTGCGAAGTATCTTCAGCTGCAATTGCTTGTTAGCACTTGCAAGGTCCTTTTTTATGTCTTAGTACCTTGTACAGGCATGGCGCTCTCTTATGCGGGTAATAGTTGGAGGGTGGTCATGAAAAAAGTTTCATGAAGTCTTAGTAGTAGTCATCTTTAAAATATTGTTTGGAAATATGAGAAGGTGAGAAGCTATGATCCTCTGATTTCCCTGAACCCTTTTTCATTCACTGTCAATCTTCTCCACCCTCTGAGCACCTCTCCTTTCCATTGTTCTATCTTTTCTTTTCTCTCTGTTTTTTCTCTGAGTGTCTGTACAGGCACTGGGGAGAAGAGATGGGCGCTGATGTGTGCTCAATCGCCCCTCCCCACCTCTATGGATCAGCGTTCCACATGGCTAATGCCTGACCTCCTCATGGTCCATGGCTCACTCCTTTATCAGCCTTCACAATACCTGACATTCATCTGACATCCCGCCTTTATCCCATCAATATTGCCCTCAAATCCACATTGTCCTCAACTCTATTCCTTAAAATTGCCTCAACTACCTATCGCATTAGCCCACAAGAGCTGGGGGTGGGGCTGATGTGACATGGGTCTTCAGTGATTAAATGACACAAATTTTGACAATCTAAGCACTAGGTCTGATCTTTAGGTCTGAGCTAGGTCTGACCACCTGGGCCTCTCCTGCATTCAGCCGCTTTAAATTCATCCACAACCCTTCTAACACTTACTTTTAGATGTTAAAGTCAGGAGAAAATTCGTAAAAATATGTTGAGTATGATACCGTCATATGCTGATGGCTTGTTTTCGATACAATGCCTTCGGGAGGTTGTAGGGATGACGCACAGTTGCCCCATCATAATGACACCTGCTATACTTTCAGATGGATCCAGAGAGCAAATACTTGTGTGTACTTGTTAATGGTGTCAGAAAATTCTCTTGCTTTGGTTCTGCATCCATTTTATATATATTCATTGTTGAATATTTATGTTTCTGTCTAGTTTTGCTATTTCAAAGTGATAATTATGGATTATGAAAATTTAACCCTTTAGGAGCACCTCACAGTGAGTTTTCATGTGCATGTAAAAATTGTTTTTAGTGCTGTGTAATTTTTATCTTTTAACCAAGTTAATATTAAAAATGCATTTTATAAATGAATTATTTTTGTTTCTTTATTTATTTTAAAGATTTTAAGATTTTAAAACTACTGTATAATGTTCAGACTATAATGTTCAGAATAAATGTTTGGTTTCAGTAAACATTAAACATTTGATTCCAATAAGATTTTTAAATGTTTTTTTTTTTTTTTTTGAAAGAACTCTCTAATGCTCACCAAAGCTTCATTTATTTGATTAGAAAAACAGTAAAAATAGTAATTTTGTAAAATATTAATTCATCTAAAAATTACTTTTTTTCTAATTTAATATATTTAAAAATGTAATTTATTCCTGTGATGTGAATCTGAATTTTCTAATATGCAGATTTGCTGCTTTTTATTATTATTATAATTATTAACAATGTTGAAAACACTTATGCTGCTTAATATATATATATATATTTTTTGTTGAAACAGTAATTTTTTTGGATTCTTTAAATAATAGAAAATGTAAAAGAACAGCATTTATATATATATATATACACATACATGTATACATGTATATATATATATACACATGTATATATATATATATATATATATATATATATATATATATATATATATATGTATATATATATATATATATATATAGTCAGACACAGACGAGGACACAGAGGATTCAGTGCAAAAGTGTTTAAGTTTAATCAGAGGTTTCAGACACAGGTGAATCTTGACACGTAGACAAACAGTGGTAACACAACTTTCCTTTACGGTGATGGTGATACAGATGGTGACTCCGACGAAGACGATGGGAACAGGTAGGCAGAGGAGGATGAAGAGTGTTAAACAGTTCAGGTAGGTTTGACGAAGGGTGTTCAGGTAAGTAGGGAGATCGGTGCAAGACCAGACAATGAGTGATGGTGACTGAGGGCTTTATGTGTGGCACTGGTGATGATGCACAGGTGTTCAGAATGCTGGTGATTGGGAACGAGTGGGCGTGGCGTAAGTGTCCGATTCAGGGAGTGTAGATGGTGTGGCTGTGACAGTACCCCCTCCCCCACGGGCGGCTCCTGACGGCTGGGATCTTGAACGACGACGGGGTCTACCACGGCCACGGGGAGCGGGGCGGTCTGGATGGTCTCGGTGAAAGTCGGTGAGCAGGCTAGGGTCCAGGATGTCGTTACGATTAACCCAGAAACGCTCCTCCGGGCCGTAGTTCTCCCAATCTACAAGGTACTCCAGTTGAGGACCCCGTCGTCGAGAGTCGAGGATAGCTCTCACCCGGAAGATGCTGTTGTCTTCTTCGATGGCGGAGGAGGAGGTACGGCATCGTCACCAGGCTCTGTGGATGGAGGAGACAAAGGTTCAGTGAATGGTTTGAGGAGTGAGACATGGAATGAAGGTGATATACGGTACTGTGCTGGTAGCTGGAGTCTATAGGTCACTTCGTTCAGTTGCCGTTCGATCTTGAATGGTCCGATGTATCGAGGACTCAGCTTACGGCAGGGCAGCCGGAGGCGGATGTCCCTCGTCGAGAGCCAGACCAGCTGTCCAGGTTGGTATTGTGGCGTAGGTCTTCGACGAGCGTCCGCTTGCTCTTTATGCCTCCGAACTGCCCGCTGGAGATGCACGTGAGCCGAGTCCCAGACCCTCTCGCTCTGTCGGAACCAGTGATCTACCGCTGGGACCTCCGAGGGCTCACCCGACCATGGGAAGAGTGGAGGCTGGTATCCGAGGACACATTGGAAGGGGGTGCGCCCGGTGGTAGACTGCTGGAGGGAGTTCTGTGCATATTCTGCCCAGGGTAGGTACTGGCTCCAACAGTCCTGATTCCGGTGGCAGTAGACCCTCAGGAACCTCCCCGATCTCTTGGATCTTCCGCTCAGTCTGGCCGTTGGTCTGTGGATGGTATCCTGAAGAGAGGCTGACGGATACCCCTAGGAGGCGGAAGAAAAAGTGACCAGACTCTGGAGATGAATTGGGGACCCCTGTCGGAGATGATGTCTTCTGGAATGCCAAAGTGACGGAACACATTGTGGAATAGTGCCTCTGCCACTTCAAACGCTGTGGGAAGTCCTTTGAGAGGTATGAGTTTGCATGATTTTGAAAACCTGTCGACTACTACCAGCACACAAGTATTTCCTTGAGAAAGGGGGGAGGTCAGTTATGAAATCTACACCTATATGGGTCCATGGACGTTCAGGAATGGGCAGAGGCACCAGTTTACCTTCCGGGAGTCTCCTAGGGGTGTTCGCCTATGGCGCAGACTGAGCATCCTTTGAGGTAACGGGAGGTATATCCTGACTCATCGAGGGCCACCAGTAACGTTGTTGCAGGAGCGAGACGGGTCCGCCTCCTGCCTGGATGTCCAGATCCCGGAGAGGTGTGAGCTAAGTCCAGAAGGGTAATCCGATGTTGAGGAGGGACGAAGAGTTTCCCTTCTGGACCTCCCGGCGGAGCAGGGTGTTGATGGTTTTCTTGTTCAATCAGACGATTAAGGTCCCATTGAATGGGACTTACAATCATGGCTGGAGGGAGGATGGGTTCGGGAGATTCTGGTTCTGGGTCTGCCTGATGAAGGCGGGATAGAGCATCAGCTCTATTGTTCTGGGAGCCAGGGCGATACGTGACTTTAAAGTCGAATCTCTGTGAAGAATAAAGGCCCATCTAGCTTAACGATGATTCAGCCTCTTAGCTTCACGGAGGTATTCCAGGTTCCGGTGGTCAGTGATTACCTCGAAAGGGACCTTGGCTCCCTCCAGCCAATGAAGCCACTCTTCCAGAGCCAGCTTGATAGCCAATAGTTCACGATTTCCTATGTCGTAATTCTGCTCCGCCGGGGATAGCTTCTTCGAGAAGAAGGCACATGGATGGAGTCGTGGAGAATAAACCAGGACACCATCAAAGTACCTCTCCTACCCCATTCAAAGAAGAAACAACCTCCACTATGAAATGTCTGCTCCAATGTGGATGAGCTAGGATCGGAGCGGTCTGGAAGGCTTGTTTGAGCTGGTGGAAAGCTTCAGTGGCCATGGGGTTCCAGGACAGAGACTTGGGCCGGTTCCGGAGGAGTGAGGTTAGAGGTGAGCTGAGTAAACTGTAGTTCTTGATGAATCTCCTATAAAAGTTGGCAAAGCCCAGGAAGCGTTGGAGTTCTTTTATGGAGCCAGGTTGGGGCCAGTGTGTGATGGCTTCCACCTTCCCCTGGTCCATCTTCACGCCACGTGGGCCGATGATGTATCCAAGGAACTGGACTGAGGGCGTGTGGAACTCACATTTTTCTAATTTGAGGTACAGATGGTGTTCCCGGAGTTTTCTGAGTACAAGGATGACATGTTGGATGTGTTCTTCCTGGGATGTGGAGTAAATGAGGATATCATCGATGTAGACAATTACGAACTGGTTAAGGTATTCTCTGAAGATTTCGTTCATGTAGTTCTGAAAGACGGAAGGACTGTTGGATAACCCATACGGCATGACCCGGTATTCATAGTGCCCGGAAGGAGTGATGAAAAAGCTGTCTTCCACTCGTCCCCCCCTTCCGGATACGGATTAAATTGTAGGCGCTCCTCAAGTCCAGTTTTTGTGAAGATCTTTGCCCCGCGTAGTTGTTCCAAGGCAGCTGGGACCAGGGGAAGAGGATAGCTGAATTTGACGGTTTGAGAATTGAGATGGCGATAATCAATACACGGCCTCAAGCCTCCGTCCTTCTTGGCCACGAAGAAAAAAGCTGGAAGCGGCAGGGGAAGTAGATGGTCGGATGAATCCTTGAGCGAGAGCTTCCTGTACGTACTCCTCCATGGCCTTCTGCTCCGGGATGGACAGAGGATAGACTCGTCCCTTGGGAAGGGTTGCTCCAGGCAGGAGGTCGATAGCGCAGTCCCATGGCCGATGAGGTGGAAGTTTCGTTGCCAACCGCTTGCTGAACACATCCTGGAACGCCGATATTCTGGAGGGATGGTATGTTCCACCTGAGTTTCGGGGCTTTCCACTGATGTGGACTGGACCGGGTAGGGATGACTTCTTGATGGATGGACTGACCTTGGGAACTTTAACTGGTGGAATGATGCAGGTAGAATGGCAGGATTTTCCCCATTTCAGGATCTCACCTGTGGGCCAATGGATGTGTGGTTTGATGTTGGTTAAGCCAGGGGCGTCCCAGGATGATGTCTGCGGTGGATTCCTCCAGCACCATGAACGTGATTTCCTTCCTCATGCAGGGAACCCACGCGGAGGATGACTGTGGGGGGAGAAATAGCGGATATGACCTCGGGCCCAGCGGCTTTCCTTGTATGGTCGTGATTCTGAGTTCGACGGGGCTTCGATGACGCTTGACACTTAGACGATTTAATGTTTGCTGGTTGATGAAGTTCCCCGCTGAGCCGGAGTCGATGAGGGCTTGTACTGAAATAGAAGAGTGGAGATGTCTTAGAGTAACCCAGGTTTGAATCAATTGAGCAGTTTGAGGTGGTAGATGGATGGTACTCACCGCTGGGCGTGGAGGTCGGACGGGACACGATGGTAATAGGTGTCCCTCTCCCCCACAGTAGAGACACAGCCCGGTGTTAATCCTCCGCTGATGTTCTGATGTAGATAGATGGTGTGAATCTATTTGCATGGGTTCAGGTGCTGGAGGAACGACAGATGGTAGAGCGGGCGGAGGACATACAGCGGGAGTGAGTTGACGACATGCAGTGAGTCTCTGGGCGACTCTGATGGATTTCTGGATTAGACACTCCAGTCCCAGTGAATCTTCATATACAACAATCAAACTTTGTATTTTCTCACATAGACCGTGGCGATAGGCGGTGATTAAGGCCGTTTCATTCCAACCGCTGATGTAAGCGAGGGTACGGAAGCGAACCGCATAATCACTCACGGACTCATTTCGCTGTTGGCGAATTGTAAACAGTTGATCATGGACAGATAATTCAGACGCTTGTTGACCAAAGACAGACTTTAACTGGGAACAGAAATCAGTAACAGATCCAGCAGCAGAGGAATTCGATTCCCAGAGAGATTGGGCCCATTGGAGAGCTTTACCTGTGAGCAGATTGATGATTAAAGGCAACTCGACTGCGTTTCGGTGGTGAAGAGGGTGTGAGCATTGGACTCCAGGTAGAGTGAACACTGTAGCAGAAACCCGCTGCAATCCTCCGCCGCGCCGCTGTATGTCGCTGGTTTGGCCATGGGACTCGCAGGGGCAACTGAAGAAGTGACCGGAGTTGTAGCGGTGTTTTTGATGGCGATGGCGATGAGCAGTTGACAGCAGGTGAGGGAAGTTGCATGAGTGAGGACCGTACAGCGTGAACCAATTCAGTGAAGGGATCCGCGGTGCGGTCCTCGCCTGTGTCTGAAGAGCTCTGCATGAGGTCTGGTCTTCTGTCAGACACAGACGAGGACACAGAGGATTCAGTGCAAAAGTGTTTAAGTTTAATCAGAGGTTTCAGACACAGGTGAATCTTGACACGTAGACAAACAGTGGTAACACAACTTTCCTTTGCGGTGATGGTGATACAGATGGTGACTCCGACGAAGACGATGGGAACAGGTAGGCAGAGGAGGATGAAGAGGGTTTAAACAGTTCAGGTAGGTTTGACGAAGGGCGTTCAGGTAAGTAGGGAGATCGGTGCAAGACCAGACAATGAGTGGTGGTGACTGAGGGCTTTATGTGTGGCACTGGTGATTATGCACAGGTGTTCAGAATGCTGGTGATTGGGAACGAGTGGGGCGTGGCGTAAGTGTCCGATTCAGGGAGTGTAGATGGTGTGGCTGTGATATATATATATAAATATATATATATATATATAGTAACATTATAAATGTCTTTACTGCCTCTTTTGATCAATTTAATGTGTCCCTGCTAAATAAAAATTTCTTTAAAAACATCATACTGATCCTAATTATTTGAATGTTTGTGTCTGAAGTATTTAAATAATTATAGATTATAGCATTCGTATATAGCCATAACATGAAAATACTAACACATTATCATCAGTGGAACCTTAATCTAAACAACTGCATTGTGTTTAAAGGGAAAGTTCACCTTCAGTTGCTGGTCCCCATTGATTTCCATAGTATGGAAAAAAAAAAAAAAAACACCATGCAAGTCCATAAGGACCAGCAACTGAAGGTGAACTATCCCTTTAACATCTAACTGTCTTGCATCACATTGATTGATTTCTACATGTCCTTTTGAGCAGGACAGGTGGGTGACAAGTCCATATTGACCTTGAGCCATGTTGTCTTAAACCCACTAATACAGGACTAGTCACAACTTTGTAAAAGGCAGGGAATGTGTGTGTATGGCCCACGCTGTCTCACATTGACCTCATGGGGTGACATGTGACCTCTCCCGCTGCAAAGATCTTCTTAAACTCAAAGTTCAAATATAACTCCACCTAGAAATTCAACCCCTAACTCCAAACCATCCCCCCCCAGGACCATCAGCCCCCCAGGAGCCGATTCAGCTCACACAACTCGAGGGACTGTGGCTATCAATCAAACGTGGGGACGGGAACAGAACCGATGCATGTCAAGAAGCCATTTTAACTTGGCAGGTTGTAGGCCAGGAAAAGCATATGGCCCATTTACTCCTGATGATGGACATGGAACACATCTGTTTGTTCAAGACAGCAAGACACGTCCCATGAGATCTCACAGGAGGGTGGAAGTCTTGAATAAGCCCAAGCCCACGCCTCAAGGGACAGGTTTCTTAACTGGGGGAAGGGGTGATTCTGTTCATACTTATAAAGCTTTCATGAAAACCCCCAAGAACAGAGGGTCACGATATTGATTGAACCTTTAAGAGGAAGCAGTTGCGACCTATAATTCTTAGAGAAGACAAGAGTTGAGGACGGCGAGAGGGATGACACCAAGCTGAAAGGGTATACGCTGTTGACTTCCCTATGAAATGTGGATGGGCAGCTGGGATAGCGGAGACGAAATGGCGATCCCCACATCACGTCTGGGACGGTTGGAATGTTTTCAAAATGCAGTTGTATTTGTCCATCTTGGTCTATTTAAATCCGTTACGTGTGTTTAACTGCATGTATGAATGCTTTAAAGTCTCTAAATGCTCTCTTTGACAGTTAAAATGTTGACGTCAGATTCTTGAACTCTTCCTGTAATATCAGTCACTGAATGTATCTATGCACTTTGTGTGGCTATAGCTGTATACATTAATCAGTGAGTGTAAAAACAATGTGTTTAAAAGTGTTTTGAAAAATAAAAGCCATAAAAGTGGTCATAAAAGTCATACCGTTCAAATGTTTGTGATCAGTAAGATAATTAATAATAATAATATAATAAAAACATGTTTTTAATATTTCTGAACAAAGTTTTGTGTTTACCAAGTCTGCATTTATTTGATCAAAAATACAGTAAAAATAGTAATATAAACGAAGAACTTATTTGCAAAACATAACTCTTTTAACTTCAAAAATTAAGTTTTTTATTGTTATCATGTTTTTATTGTGTTAGCAGTATTTTTAAGCTTATCTGTTTTTGCAAATGAACTATTCAAATATTATTACAATATAAAATAACTCTTTTAATTATTTTACAACGTTATTCATTCTTGTGATGCAAAGCTGAATTTACAGCAGCCATTACTCCAGTCTTTAGTGTCACGTGATCCTTCAGAAGCAAGATGCTTCTTATATGGTGCAACATTTACATTATTTGTGTTGCTTAATATTTCTATAGAAACCATCATACATCGTTCAACGATCAGCATTTATTTAAAATTGGAATCATTGTATAACATTCTAAATGTCTTATATTGTCAATTTACTTTTTATCAGTCAATTTACTTTTCATCAATAATGCATCATTATTATTATCATTGTTGTTATTATTATTATTATTATTATTATTATTATTATTACAAAATCTCACTGACCCCAAACTTTTGAACATTTTTGAACACTCTTAAAATAAAGGTTCTTTATTGGTATCAGTGGTTCCACAAAGAACCTTTACCATCCATAGAACCTTTTTATTCCACAAAAGGTTCTTTACAGTGGAAAAAGGTTATTTAGATTAAAATGTTCTTTACACTAAGAAAAAATGGTTCTTTTTAAGAACTGTTCACTGAAAGGTTCTTTGAGGAACCAAAACTGGTTCTTCTATGGCATCACTGTGAAACCCCCCTTTTGGAACCTTTATTTTTAAGATTGTAGTATATTTACAAGATTTATTGTGAACGAAACAGACCAAAATGTAAGTACTTATTCTCATTTTAGGGGCAAACTACTCTAGCTTAATAACAACTACATACTATTGACATACTGTGGTATACATACTATGTCTATACCAAAGTTGATTATATGGGATAAGATATTAGACTGATAATTAAATTAAAAAAGGTATAGCACAAATGGAGTGAAGGAATAGAGAAGACAGATGCAGAGAAGCCTTCTGATGGTGTACTCAGTCAGAAACCTGATCTTATTGTCTCCAGTGAGCTCTGTATAGAGGTCAGAAGCTGCTTTCACAGATGTCCTGCCCTTTGACCTCTGCTGGACTCATGGTTGGAGCTTTCCTGAAAAGCTGTTGTTAGTGGTGGCTGGGGGTCACCTTCACCACAGTACTTAACCTGCAACAGCTAGTAAAATTTATACCCACTTTTAACTGGTCATATAATCACTGATGGTGGGTTTTCAGCAGTGACCCCTACTCAGCTCAGTTTCCAATTTTACAAATTGCTTTTACTTAGGAACACCTAACCAATTAAGTAACCATGAAATTTAACACTTGTTTCGTTATGCAGTTGTAAGTGACTTTTGCAGTGAATATTTTTTTTGGCCCATGTTAACAACTGAGAATGTTCAAATCAGAAGCAGGAGTGTCAAGCCTCTTAACATGACTTATACACAGAAGTTCAATAAACAGGGTGGTCAATTATGTTTTAGACTCAATATTTGTCCACCAACAAAAAATTCAAACAAGCTGTGCTGCAGTACCTCCAAGCAACACACAATAGGTGGTGTTTCTTTCTTAAATGAATCAGTGTTTTGAATTGGTTGAATGAACAATTCAATGACTTACTCATAAAGATCATGGCTATATTGTAGGTTACTATAGGTTAAAAACGTGAGACGATGAGTAGTATGTCTGAATTCATAGTATTTATAAAACAAGTATCAAAAAGTATCTAATGGCCACAGGAGAGGAATAGTATGTAAATAGCAGTAAAGCAACACAACTGGAGCTTTCATGACAATTACAGTATGACAAATGTTGTATGCAACACCTCACTTGTTTCATTCATGAATCAGTAGTTTTAAGAGAATCAAAAATGACTCGCTTGTAAAGACTTATTTACGGTCACTTATTGCCACCTACTGGTTTTAACAATGTAACCTGCAGAAAGAGTCGCTGCAAAATGCTCACCACTAATGCACATCGCAAAGTGTAGCGATTCAATCAGCAAAAAGTTCCATATATGACATATTGCTCAATTTAAAATAGCCATTTATAATTCACATACATTCAATTCAAGGACTCCATTTTTGACTGCTGTGGTCCACCCAGTGTGAGCTGTGGGGAAGATGTTCACACCTTCTTGATAAATGGCTATGTCTGCACAGACTTGCCAGCACAGAGATCTGATAGCGTTACTGCTGTGAAATACAGAGCTTGTGCAGGACACTAAACTAATTTTACATGCCTCCTACTGACAAGCCCAACACCGCCATTTGCCATGCAATCAATCAAAAGAGTACAAAGGATACAAACCTTGTATTTTTGTTGCTTATAAGATTATAGTTGTCTTGATTTGTGGAGGAGTCTTATTTTGATTCAGTAACACTTCAGCACAGCGTGAGCCTTGCTAAGTGTCAATGAGATAAGGAAACACACCTCAATGATTGTTCTATAGCTGGAAACGATGAAATTGGTGTGTAGTGCTGGTGATGTTGTTTAGACAGCAGCATACTGTGTGTGTGATAGAATCTGACAAGCGATACGCATCATTTATCATTTCACACATCCGAGCAGTTTTGCTTTGAGTTGCTCTAGTTTTGCTAAGAGCTTCTTGCTTGCATAAGCAATATTATAGCTCCATTCAGAGCAGTGTTTCTTATTATCACAATAATTCTATTTTTACTGCATTCAGCCAGACAAAAAATCTTGGTGAGGCATTAGACACAATGGACTCATACAGACCATGAGACCATATGAAATCACTCTCACACTATGATGTGGGAACTCTCAGCTGATGTCATTGGGTTTTATGGCAACTTGAGCGTGAAGCCAAAGCTCTTGACAGTGGCGTCGGCGTGTTGAGGTTAAGACTCTCTGAGTATGGATGGAGACACTCTTATTTCCTTCATTTAAAGGGATATTTCACCTAAACATTCTATTTCATCAATCACTCACCCACACGTCATTCCATACCAGAATTACATAACTTACTCTCTTCAACATAAAAAAAAATGAAAAATGAATGTCTCAGTGTTTTTTTCCATGCAGTAAGTCGGTGTTGTTCTGGACCACAGTGACTTTCATTGTAATGGACAAAAACAACTGAAATACACTTCAAATTTTCTTCTTTTTGTCAGTGGTATATATTGAATAGTCAAATAGTCAAAAAGACAGAATCTTCATTTTTGGGCTCTTGATAGATGCTATATTATAATCTTGATTAATTATAATCTGGAACTATGTCTTTCAATTCCAGTAAACACTATTTTCATACCCTATGAGCAATCATCTAAGTCGAGTGGATGGTCTTACTTGGCTTATATTTGAAATGTGTGTGGGATGCTTGATTATGCAGACTCACTCGGAGAGCCTCAGGAGATTTAACCAGACATCCTCAAAAAAAAACACAGAGGTTTTTGATTAGGCAAAGGAGTGCCACTCTCAGACTCAAAAACACTGCATGCATATTTGTATAATTGCATTTGATACTGAAGGGATTGTAAACAAGTGACTGCCGATCTCAAGCAGACCAATTTCCAAGGAAATAGTTTACTTTGAGCAATGATCGTCACCTACAAATGTTAGGAAAGCGTTGGCATAATATTTATTGATTTCCATGACGACTCTTTTAAGAACGCATTCAGAGAAAATGAAGTGAAATTTAGAAAGCTATCCTTTGAGGGTTGAGTGTCATGTACCATTTATGATCATTCAGGGTTGAGTTCACTCTTTTACGTGAATTGGATAATAAACGCTTGAATGAAACCTTGAAACCATTATTATATCCACATCTATTAGTCGGGTTCAGTTGGCATGGTGATTGCTGGCAGTTAAAGTGACATGGAGATCTATAGACTCTTATGTAAGTGTTTGTTAAACTCCCACAAGTATGACAGAAATCAGCTTTCACTTTTAGAGTCAATCAGTGTGAGGTCTGGGTGTTTACATGTTTGTTGGGCAACACCTTGGCACTCAGAAGCAACTCCAGGTAGGGTGTAGGTCTCTATTTGACTGAATCACAGCTCATAAGCCTTTAATTTATACAGCTTTCACTTGGCATTACATCTTCTAAATCAAACAAAAGCGTTGCCTGTTTTCTATGTTGTTCGAGTTTGAGTAAGGCTTTTTTGTCTTTTTTTTTTTTTGTTGCTTTTTTTGGAGTTGTGTGGGACGGCTTTTTTACACAGATGAATTGTCTAGGCCTGTTTTGCATGTGTACTCATGTCATTTTATGAGTGAGTAATACATAAGGATGTCCGGGGTGGTAAAATCCTATAGAATCTAGTTTAAAATGCATGTGGAAATATTTGATTTAATTACTGATTTGATTGTAATTATCAAAAACTAATGCAATTATTCATTTGTATATAATACAAAAGATACTAAACGTCTTATATAAATAGTTCCAGGAACATTACACAACCTAGTCATGTGACAAAAAAATATTAAAATTAATTTTAATTCAAAAGTAGACAAGTTCGTAGTATACCTTGTGAAAAATAATTGCACTAACTGTATTAAATGTGCACATGTAGTGTACTTCAAATCTTAAACATATATTTCTAAAACTATATTGTATTTGCAGATAATATAACATTTAAAGAATAAAAGAGCACTTAAATGTACTTAAAGAGAGTAGCAGATTGCATTTAATAGTTAATAATTTGAACTATAACACTTTTACAAGTGTCTAAAAACATTACATTCTGTTCACACTTAAGAATATTCTTTGAATTATATTACTTAAAAAGGTACTTTTAAAAAAAGCATGCTAAAATGTATTTCTTTTTCACAAGGGATTAATTGCATTAATAAAAGTATTTTATAACTTGATACACAGAGAAGAAACAGACCATTACCTAATATGTGAAATACACTTGTCTACATTATCTTTAAAGCCAAGTCACATTACCAGCTTTCTATCTCCACCCACTTTTTCTCTGCATTCACATCTGAACATACAGTTTAGCTGTGCTGATGATGTACGGACTGGGGCATGAAGATACTGAATCATTTATCCCTCCCATTGCAGTTTACCACAACCATTTAGCAGATGCTTTCATCCAAAACAACTTACAGTTTGCAGATTGTAGGAACAGTCCCTCAAGAGCTCCTTGCTTAAGGGCACATAAGAGAGGAGGAGTGGGATCTCAACAACTTTCCAGTTACAGGGTCACCTCTTCTTGAGACAGCATCTAGGACTCTTAACCAGCACCCCGAGTGAAAGCACTAAATCATTCATGCCCTAGATTGTGCTGTATCGCGGCCCATTGAATTCCATGAATTTTGAAGTTGTTGAAAAACACAGAGCTTATGCAACAAACTGAAGTTTGATTTTTATCCCTTAGAGGCAATATAATTCCTCTCGGGTGGAGTATTGTAGAAATGCTGATGGTGAAATCATGCAACAGCATGCCTGGCCTGTAAAGAGAGTTATGCCAGCATATGAGCAATGATTAGGAAAGAGAGTAACGACAGCATTCGCTGATTCTTTAACCAGACCTGCTCTTATCATTTGATTTTACAGGAGATAAGGCCTCTGATTACACACATTAGACATTACTAATCATGAAGTGATTCTTCAAACCTTTTATGTAGCCCGTGTTTAAGTCACTCATCCATCAAGAGCTCTCTTCAAGTAGGACAAGGCTCTTTGAAAACCCTTACTGTATGCTTATAATCATAACTGACAAAACACTGATCATAAAGGGGTAATTCACCCAAAAGTGAAAATTCGGTCATCATTTACTCACCCGCATGTAGTTCAAACATTCTGTGGAGCACCAAAGAAGGTTTCAGCTGTTTATGCCCGTATTATTAAAGTCAATGGAACCCAAAACTCACTACACTTATGTTCTTAGTCAAGTTTGGAAGTTTTGGATTCCATTGACTTTAATAATACAGTATGGGTAAAAACAGCTGAAATGTTGATTAAAATAACTTCTTTCATGCTCTACAGAAGGTTTTGAACTACATGAGGCTGAGTAAATTATAAAATGTATGAAAAATATAATTGATTTCAATTCACACCTACTTTAAAAATGCAATTCATCTTTTGTGAAAGAGAAATTCACTTTACCATACTTTTAATAAAAGTACTTATTATGGAAATAATATAATTTGAAGTATTTTAAATAGCTTAATATACCAAGACCAATATACCAAGACAAAACAAATGAGCACCATATCATTAATGAAAATGTAAAATACACTTTCTCCACAAATATTACCTGACCATTGACTAAAAAAAAGCAGCAAAAACATGCTACAGAATCGTATCTTCTTTTGGGGTATTTCAGAAGAAATAGTCATACAACTTTGGAACAACATGGGGGTGATACATTTTTTATTTTTTATTATTTTATTTTGGGTGATCTATCCCTTTAAGTTCCATGAAGTTTTATAGTGTTGATGGAGCCAGGCTACGGTGCCAATGACTGCTATACTACTGTATATAGATAGATAGTCAAACCACAGTAAAAGAAGCATTTAACTTTCAGTTTATTTCCAGATTTACCAGCATGTGCTTCTTATTAAGCCTCAGAAACTGTGGTGCCACTCAATTAAAAACACAGCCAATTGGGTTTTCTTTTTTCTAGTATGTGTTAGTCATGTTAAGGTATAGAGTACATTGTAAAATGATCAGATGAGGATCAGATGGCAAGCCTGAGCCCCAAGGGCTGTGGTTTTGTGTATGACGGCAAGTGTGGGTGCAGTGCGGGCGCAGCGGCTGCGGTGGAGGCTGACGCGTGCCGGCCCTGTGCAGGGTGTGTAGGCATTGTGCTGGCACACCCTCTCTCTCGCGTCAGCCCGGCCTGTCTCTACAGGCGCGAGATAACAGCCTACGGCTGAACTCAAGCCTCCTTTCACTCAGATGGCTACAGCGCAGTCCTGTATCCCCTCAGGTGGACAACAGCTTGTTTCCCTGTTGTTGCTTTACTGATAACCTTCTGTCTCATGCTGGCAATCAGATGCAGAGGAAACGAGGTGTAGATGTGTGGATTGTGTCCCATGTCTCATGTGAATTTAGCACAATAGTTTTGTATAATTAGCTTACTATTTTACTGTTTAGTGTGAAGAGGTGGGGTTGTTAAAATAACTGGTTTCTCATCAAACTTATTTGCTAAAAGCTCTTTGTGAAGTTACTCCCTAAGGAAGTATGTCCCAGATTTGAAAGTTAAAAGAGGGACACACTACAAAACAGCTGCTGGTTAATTCAGCTGTTTGTGGTGTGCTGATGCCCTCTTCAGTTCAAGCAGAGATTGCAATTCAACACTTACAGCACGTCGAAGACTACTAAACTGGTTTGGATTGGTAGTTGATTTTCCCAAACATGATTTACAAAGGCAGATTGTGCTTTTTATCAATTAAAAAAAAAAAAAAAAAATACTGTGGTGACGTAGTTTTGCTGTGATGTACTATAAGTTATTACAATTTTAAAGTATTATTTTCTATTGTAATATATTTCATACAATAATTTATTCATGTGATGGCAAGGCTGGATTTTCAGCATCATTACTCCAGTCTTCAGTGTCACATGATCCTTCAAAAATCATTCTAATATGCTGATTAGCTGCTCCAGAAACATTTCTTATTATTATCAGTGTTAGGCTGATACAGTTATTGTGGAGACCGTGATGCACAAAAAAGTTCAAATGTTTTAAAGGTTTGTGGTGAACAAGATTAAAATAAAAAGAAGAAAGACAGAAATTAATGCTTTTATGTAGCAGTGAGACAATTAAATTGATTAAAATGTGACAGTAAACAAATGTTATTTTAAAATTCTGTTTCAAATCAATGCTGTTTTTAGAACTTTCTATTCATCACAGAATCCTGCAAAATTTATCTTGATTTCCATGAAATATTAAGCAGCACAACTGTTTTCAACATTGATAATAATAAGAGTAATAATGAGTGTTCCAAAATACAGTATTATTGTAATATTGTTAGCAATACTGTTAAATGTTATTAGTTTATTATTAATAATAATAATTTGTTGTGCTGTATGTTTTAGTTTCTGATTCTTAAAGAAATAACATTGCTTAATACAAATCAAAATAGTACATATAGATATTTTAATTAGGGGGAAAGCAGGGATATTTTTTGTTGTTGTTGTTAATTTATTCAGAAAAGATTTAGCCTAAAACTTTTTATCTTCAACATCTTTGAGATGTTCAGAGTTATTACCTGACAACAAGCAGGTAAGTAACTTAACTGAGAGAGGTCAAATCAAACAGCAACAGCACTAAAGGCTAGACTGTCGAAAAAAGGCTGAGTATGTTAATTAAAGGTGCTGTATGTAGGTTTGACACCGAGTGGTTGAACTAGATATTGCAGTCCAAATTCAAAACATTGGAGAGGGTTATTTTCACCCGGCCCCTCCTCCTCAGACGCAGGTTTCCAGCTTGACGACGCAAACACGGTGTGTTTTCCGCAAACTGGCAACCCGGGATGCCGAAATACAATTGGGTAAATTGCCAGTGGGCGTGTTTCACAAACCAAAACAACTATAGACATTCTGTCCCGTGGAAGGACTGTAGCATTGTTTTTCAGATAAACAAGTATGTTAACCTAGCATGTTTCTTAAATGTCTGCGAACATATTATGGTATTTTTATGCTTTAACAGAGTCAAAATCTTACAGACAGGACCTTTAAATACTTGTGGGAGTCCTATGAAGATGCGATGGTGTCAAAAGAGGGCGCCATTGTGCTGCTCATCCACATGTTCTCTTCATTCTGTCTGTTTGTTGCAAAGGACAAAATGTTGGAACTAAGTTTTATTTTTACTGCTGCATGATTATTTGACTGCAGATATATTTAAGTGCTGCTTATATCATATTTCTTTGGCCTTTTCCTCAGCAGACATGACAATAATTTGGTTTCTTTTTAGAGCAAGAACATTATGATCAAATACGGTGGAATAAATGAGTGCCCTTGTCATCGCCATAAAGTCTGGTCTACAATAAGGTGTATTCTGGCCATTAACACAGCAAGGAGCTGTCTGACCAGTAGGGGTTGGTTAATCTGAATTTTTAATACTACAACAATAAACTTGGGGGGTAGTTGCTTACTCAAATAATTGGTCTGCAGTCTCAGTAAAAGCTTGTAAAGATAACCAAAGAAAAATGAAAATGTGCATAAACTTTGTGCCCAAGAATATCTGTCCATCCAAAAAGTAATAACCTCTGATTATTTTGTAAACATAACTGAAACAACATGTCTATGCCTGGCTATAGATTCTCATGGCTGCTCCTCTCGCTGCTATGCATATAATTACAGCTGTACCTGTCACTGCAGCTCACCACTGTACACTAGAACTGTGCTATTCTATACTGAAATGAAATCTGGTATATGAATGAATAAAAGTGTTACTGTATTCTGTAATTAAAACAAAACATAATATATAGATGCAGGATCTCTTTATGGGTCCATGTTGTAACATCAGATTGAACTGCACTTTAGTGCATTTCTAAAACCTGTGCCAATACGTAGAGGCCATTTTACAAGCACTTTATCTGTCAAGCAGCAATAATTCAATGGACTGAGATATGCACTGCATTTATAATGTACTATCCTTTTTTTTATCAATTCCCTCTACAGAGAGATAAAACAGAAAAACTAATTTAAACAGCAAAACAAGAGTCTTTACAAAACAGAATTTTAGTGTAATTGATCACCATATATTGTTCCCCAATTATACTTTTTAAAAAATCCAAAAGATAACGGTGCATTAAATTGTGAAAGTATACTGTAACTTTCCCCCATTAAAACTGACTATTTATTGAAAGAGGTAACACTTTACTTAAATCCTTAATACATAATGCATAATAAAAGTTGTTAAATACATTAATTATGCCTTGTAATGCACCTTAATGCATTGTACAATCTCATGAATAATTGTAACCACAGTTAATACATTTCAGTTATATAATATAATTCAGTTATAATTATTTACGACAAGATATAAAGTTTTACAACATGAATTAAGAATAATTCTAAATCCATTAATAACCTTTCATGATGCATTATTTATAAAGGCTTTAAGTGTTACCAAAGAATAAAATAAAATAAACAACAACAATTAGAATTGAGCAAATTAGCAATATTATTATGGCTGTTTAAGATCTTAGTATAAAATTGCGAAACTGTCGAGAACTGAGTCAGCTGAAGTTACCAACCCCCTTGTGAGAGGGAAGGGAGTGCTGGAGTGGACAAATGTTAGCAACCAATGTTTGTTTGTTATCAGCAGAACATTTCTCTTGTCAAATAATAATTGAAGATCAAAACTAATACAATGAGAAACATATTATGAGATTTCCCTTTGGATGAAATCATCAAGGGTTTGCACGAAATGATAAAGCAGTCACTGACATCATATCGGATAACTGCTATGTAGATGAATTTTACATCGTTAAATAATCTAGCTCTGTCTGTCAGCCCAGAGAATGAGGGTGCTCTGAGCATCTCCAATACTCCAAGGCATCAAATACTGTCTACTGCTGCACCATGTTTGACCTTCACCATGTTCTTCCACAATCATATGGAACAAAGAGAGATTTGTTACCTTTAGTTCTTTCTAAAGCAAATGATAAATCTTAAACTGTGACAGCAAAATCAAAGTTATGGCTTTATTTATCTGTTTTTGTGGCTTTAATGGTTTTCCAGAATCAAAAACCTACTCCCACGTCACAGCATGTACCAGCGGAGAATGTGAAGCATGGCTTGGCAATAAATCCAGCTGTCTCACTGCAAGAAATCAGGCCCTTGGAGGAACCCAAGCCTGGTTCACAATATTGCCTCATGTTTTTCTCTCTGTCAGCATCCCTCACTTCTTTCTTTGATCTATCTTTTTAGATTATATTTTGCTGCTGTATAAATTCCTCATGCGTTGTGTTGCTCTACCATTATACGTGTACCAGCTCTGAGTCATTTAATGCATGATGTGAGAGCCAAAATATCTGATTATTCTTCTACCATATTGTCTATTTTCTGCTTCTGAGTGCAAATTGATCTAAATGCATGAAATGGCATATACAGCTCATTTTACTTCTGTAATGTCAGTGAAACAGAACATTTAGGAGAGACTTGATTTTATGGATGGGTGTTAATGCATGCCCACTTTTACCATTACTCAGTGAAATTATGTGGACGAAGCAGTCATTTGGAAAATAATTAGCACCATGTGGGGAGTTTCATGTGAGAGCAAAAACATTCCCCATGCGAGTTTCATTCGTGTTCAAGTTGCTCACGCAAATCCACCGCATTATTGACCTACAGAACGCTGCTTGGTTTGAAAGTGACATGCATGAGCAGACAATGGACAATAAAAAGTAACTTATGTATGATCAGACAATGGACAATAAAAAATTTGCCATGTGACTAGATACATGCAGGTGACTGTGATGAAATACTGGGCTCCTGAAACACCTATTAATGCACATATGCACCTATTTATAGGCTTTTTGACTAGGACATGGAGGCAAAAAAATCTATTTTACATGCAAGAGAATATTAGTATCGAAATCTTCTTTTATCAAATCCTCAGATTTTTTTTTTTTTTTTGGCTAATATTGTTGTAACAATACTGATTAAAAATAAATGGTGAAATTAAATATACTTTATTTGATCATTAAATTATTTATTTATTAATGATGTGTAGAATTATTTTATTTTAATAATATTTATTGTTACAATTACCGTCATATATATATATATATATATATATATATATATATATATTATTATTATTATTTTAAAACCTGTCAATGGAATAAAATAATCTGAATAGTCTTGCCTGTTTTGACTTGTTGGCTAATTACTCTAAGTGAAAATACAGAATAAGTCACTATAAGGCATTAATATGTTTTATGTTAGCTAAATGTTTTCCAAGCTTTTTGCAGGACCGGCACATGTATCTACAAACCTGGATATGTTACTGAACAAGCTATTGAATAAATGTGCTCTGAATGATGTGTTCAGTGAGTTTATATCTCAGGGGCTTTGGCCCGTAACTGTCTCTGGTAATCGAATGTCTGTTTAAACTGGCCTGCAAGATCTCTATTAATCTACAGGGATTGTGCAGCCTGGACCATGGCCTTCTGAAATGTCTTCATTCTCTCTTTCCCCTCATTTCCCTGTCTCACTCTAAGTGTCCTTGTCTCATGAAGGATTTACAATGTTTTCTATTTTTCTTTTGTCACTACTTGTAAGCTGTTTCACATTAAGCAATTTCTCTACTGTGATATGTAATAATAATATTGTATTTGGGTAGATTCTGTGGTTAATCACAGTAACAAACCTATAATTATGTGGCCTCTGCAGCTCTTCATATTTTCCAGAAAGCACTTATTTAACCAGAGGAATCTAATTTATTCATCCCTATGAAAATATTGTTAGTCGTCAGAGTCAAAATATAAGCTATAGGCTTATAATAGTGTTTTCAGCAGATGTCCAGTGAAATTAAAAAAACTGACTGTGTTAGCTCAGATTTGAATAAGTCAAGATGCCTGAGATTCTGAACTCTTCAGACTCTTCAATTACGCTTTTTACTGAAGAATTAGATTTTATCGCAATTCACTAAAAGTTCCTGTCATACAAGTTTAAATTCCTCCACAAAATAAAAAAGTCTAAGGCCTACTCAGACATTATTGAAGTTAGAGAGTTTTTCAGTTGACTGGGAGTAGTAGGTATACTGTTCAAAGGGTCTGAATTTACTGCTGCCTTTCAGTTGTTATTAAAGGGGTCATATGATGTTTCTAAAAAGAACATTATTTTGTGTATTTGGTGTAATGAAATGTGTTTATGTGGTTTAAGGTTAAAAAACACATTATTTTCCACATAATGTACATTATTGTTTCTTCTCTATGCCCCACCTTTCTGAATCACATCTATTTTTACATAGATCATCATTCTGAAAAGTGAGGTATGCTCTGATTGGCCAGCTATCCAGTGTGTTGTGATTGGCCAAATATCTCAAGCGTGTGATGGAAATGTTACACCCCTCACCATACCGTGATGCCGTCTCCCAGCACGACCAGACAAAACTATTAAAACCCATTACAAACGAGGCATTTGTTGTATCCAGTGGGGACACAATTACTAATTATAATGACTTATACTGTCTTTTTACGCGTTGCGTTGCATAATGCGCTGAATAAACATAAAACCATGTCTGCATTTGTGATTGGAGAAAAAACAAGCCTACTCTACACTGCTCAAAACTCACGTTAGAATTATCAGTGGCAAATTATTTAAATATGTAAATGTATTTACAGGCTGTGAGTCAGAACAGCCAGCAGTGTAGTCTTCTCTCCCAGGATCAGGAAACAGTCCTCCATAAAATGCTACACACATCTGAATATTTGTGTTGAATTGTTCTGGAACTGTGTTGTAAATACAACTTAACCACTGATTTCTAGTTGTGTCCTCTTTTGGAAGGCCAAACAAAGTAGTTTCACTTTCATAACGAAACACAGTGTCACACAGAGCCGGCTCGAGTGAGTGGAGGCCAGCTCGAGTGAGCGGTGGTGGGCTGGGCTCAGCTTCGTCCATGGTGAAAGCCATTCCGGTGATCCACAGTGCCAAGTTGATGCATTTCCTCAGCGACCAGCACGGTTCAGCTCTAGGCATGACCAGGCGGATATCGTCCTCTTTTGGGAGGCCAAACAAAGTAGTTTTGCTTTCGCAACGAAACACACAGCAACTCCACAACATGGCGGCGGCAGCAACAGTGAGAATAAAAGTTACGCCTTCTTTCTTTGCGTGAACATTTGGTCGGCGTTATGCAAATCTTCCCACACGGTGACGTAGACCTGTGGGGGCGTGTTAGAACGAGCCATTTTAGGGGGTTGTGGTTGACTCTTAACTTTGATAAAGAATATCTCTTTGGATTTGCGACTTTAGTCTTTGCAATTTTACAGATCTTCTTTATGCACCAAGAGCTTGTAACACTCCAAAGAGAAAGGAAAAACTGAAATTGCATCATATGACCCCTTTAAAATATATTTGTAACAGATTACATAACAGATTAAATAATAGGCCCAGTTATGAAAGTCTTGATTAATGGTTACAAATAATGATTATATTATTCAGTAGTTAATTTACAAACTACGTTATTATCGGTGATTATTATCTTTTTAGTCATTTTAGTCAGCTTGAACTTAAAAAAAACTTGGAACCTTTAATATTCTTAATGATTTGTTTATTTCAAATAAATAATTTACATACAGTATGCAGCTTTCTGCATGTTGTATGTCATTGTTTGTTTTTCCGTTTTTCCTACAATAAAGGTGTAATTTAGAGCAATATGCAAATGAAAAATTGTAATATGTAAAATTGTAACATTGTTTCATTTAATATTCTGAGCGCAGTCTCAGAATAACAGAAAGGAAAACAATGAATGGACTTTTCTTTTTTTTTGCATATTTATTTCTGTCGATACAAAAAAGCTATTATTTCTTGAAGTTTCTCTATTGGCATCCATAATAGATTTTATTTAATTTTATTTACTAATGTTTTTATTGAATGTAGAAATCACTGCATCTTTTTGTAAAACAGCTTTTGTGTTGAAAGACAATTTTGTGTTCAATGTAACTATACAACTAATAGATAATAGATAGCAGATGGTGGAATACCAATGTAATTTTTGTAATAATGAGAACACAATCTAAATTAATTGAGAGAGTTTGGCATTTGATAGTTTGACCAGCAACCATACAGTTAGACTGAAAAAACGTATTTGAGTGTGTATCTTATCTGCAGTACTCAACAAATCAGTATCCCACCATCATTTCATCTTTACCATCTGCTGCACAGGTCACAAGAGCCCTGGAACCGGAAAACAGCTGACAAGAAAAGAAGAAGTATCAGCTTCCAGAGAACGATTGATTTGTAAAGAAGAGGAAGATCCCAGACCCAGTGCCACAAACAACCGTGGAGAACATTGGTTCAGCGACACAGGGCCTCTTGAACAAGGAATCAAAACCTCCTGACTTGTGCTGCTAGGGTCATGTCAATGCCAGGGGGTTCAAGATGACCCACAAGGGCATCAGAGGTCAGCGTGAAGCTTTGTAGAAGTGAGAGAGGAAGTTATTGATGTTGTGGCACATTTGCTGCACGTTTATTAAAGGGAAGGCATTTTTCTGCCCATTGGCATTTTCTCACTCTGACTTGGCAATTGTTTTTTTACTCTTATGTCAACAGGAAATTAAATTATATAATTTTTATTGCCACATTAAAATAGCCCACCATTACCACTCATTATTTAAAATAAAACATCTTTTTAGACTGGAATAAATATTGATAATCAACGCCATTACATCAATGCTTATGGTCGTGTTTCCCATGATTTCTGCAATAACAATTTACAATAACAATAACAAATTTCTGCAATGTCCAAAGTTAGTTCTAGCTAGTTCCAGTCCAAAAATTTTAGCACTGGTACTAGGGTGACCACCCGGTTAAATATTGATTTACATTAGTTATAACTTACTGCAGGGCAAAGCTAAAAGAAGCCTAATAGCACATCATAATCTAAACCATAAAGTCTTTTTAGGCAAGGTGCCTACCAGATATGGGTGTCATGTCATAAAATTAATAAGCTCAACAGAATCATGTGTGATTGGTTAAAATGCTCAACACTAATGCGATTAGTTTGTTTTCTCTTTTTAAGGCAATGTAAGCATTAAATGCCTTTGACCAGATTCAGTGTATCTTGAACTTGTACAACAATGACTGACTTAAGTCTGGAACTCATGGACATCACCAGAGCCTGGGTTTCCTCCTTTGTGATGCTTTGCCAGGCCTTTAGTGAGGCTGACTTTAGTTGTTGTTTGTTTGTGGGTCTTTCTGTCTTTGGTTTTGTCTTCAGCAAGTGAAATGCATGTTCAGTGGAGTTGAGATCAGGAGATCGACTTGGCCATTGCAGAATATTCCACTTTTTGTACCTTCAAAAACTCCTGGGTTGCTTTTGCTGTATGTTTGAAGTCATCAAAACTGTGGAAATCTTTACCGAGATAAGGCAAGCTAAAACTCTTAGCATTTTTAAATCTCGCCTTAAAACTTTTTTTAGGGTAGCTTTTAATTAAACATTTGTGTTATTTATTTTTTAAATTGTTTTATTTGTTGTTGTTTTGATTGTATTTCTTTTCATATTTTAGCTTGTTGTATTATTTTATACAGTGTATTTGTTTTTGCTCAGCGCTTTGAGATCTACATTTAAAGGTGTTATAGAAAATAAAGTTTATTATTATTATTATCATCGCCCATTTGTACAATGAAGTGCTGTCCAATCAACTTTGCTCCATTCGATTGATGTTGTGAAAGGGTTTTCCTTTACTGAGAGAGGATTCTCTGATCATCCACCACTGTTGTCCTCCGTGGACATTCAAGCCTTTTAATGTTGCTGAGCTCACCAGTGCATTATTTTTACTCAGAATGTACCAAACTGTTGATTTGGCCACTCCTAATGTTCCTGCTATCTCTCTGATCGATTTGTTTTGTTTTTGAATTGTCTGTTTCACTTGTATGGAGAGATGCTTTGACTGCATGATGTGGGCTTCCAAATGCAAATGGCACACTTAGAATCAACTTCAGACCTGTTACCTGCTTAATTGATGTAGAAATAATGAAAGAATAGCCCACACCTGTCCGTGAAACAGCTTTTGAGTCAATTGTCCAATTACTTATGGTCCCTTGAAAAAAAAGGGGGGGGGGTACATATTAAAGAGCTGTAATTCCTTAAACTTTCCTCCAATTTTGATGAAAATACCCTCAAATTAAAGCATTATAACACTGTAACTTAAATATGTTTGGTTCAGCAGCTAAAATAATAAAAAATTGTGCCTGTGTCCAAATATATATGGACCTAACTGTAACTGTGTTTACACATTAAATCATTTGTTCTACTGACTCATTCAGGGGTGCTCTTGTTTTGCTGAGGCTTCGTTTATGATTAATTTCATTGCCAGAACAAAAGTAAACAAAGTAACTGGCATTGCTGTATAGTAAGTTACTCAGTATTAACTTGCTTATTGAACTGTTATATATCACACATTTGCATCTTGGCTTTGGTACATATATTGTTTTTGAGTCACAACAGTTTCCTTTGCTACCAATCACTGATATAGTTTTTGGTAGGCAGGCAAATTGAATACTGAGCTGTTTTTCTTATTATAGAGCTACTGTAATTTCCCCTTTTCTCTCCATTTTCCACCTTGCTTCAGAGTGCTTCATGATAGTGATTATTAAAATAGTCCTTAAAGGCTGGGAAGAGTCTCCAGAATCACTGAATGGTGATTATTACCAAGGCAGACCTGTCTCGATTTGATACATCACTGCTACTCCAGCTGGCCCCATCTTTTCTTTATTCTTCTATCTCATTTCATCAGCGGGGCCCATTTCTTGCAGCAATAATGAGATCTGAAGAGGAGAGAACAACGCTTCTGAGGTACAGACTCTCTTCATCGAGATTACTAGAGCACAGTGCGAGGAGGAGGACACAATGGAACACAAGCTCAGGTGTAGCTAACCCATAGTTTAGCTATGCCTGCATTACTGTTTAGTTGTCAGCTTTGTTTTAATAATTTAAATGTAGTGGACATCATTTTAACACCACAAGCATGTATAATTTAAGTTTGATCCATTTATAGGTATGCCATAGCATGTGAACTAGTTATAAAACATAATATTTTAATTCTTCTCAAATTAAATGGCTTTAAGGGTTAGTTCACCCAAAAATGAAAATTAGCCTGTTTTTTACTTACCCTCAAATCATCCAAGGTGTATGTGACTTTATTCTTTCAGACGAATCCAATCAGAGTTATATTAAAAATTGTCCTGGCCCCTCCAAGCCTTTCATTGGGGGTAATGAGGTTTTGTTTGTCAACAGTTCAGAAGACGTGAAAAAAATAGCTATGGTAGAGTTGGTTCTTAGTGCTCGCAGTGGTTTCTGGCATGCACTCCCCTCAGCATGGCATTGTGGGTATATCATTCCCCATAGCAACCTCTAGAAGACGCAGTTCGAAGTTCCCTTGGAAGGGAACATCTCCGGTTACGTATGTAACCATGGTTCCCTGAGAAGGGAATGAGACACTGCGTCCTCAAGTCTCCTCGCCATGCTTCGGACGTAAGCTTCAGACAAAGAAGCGAATGATGTGTTCTCCCGGTTCCCTTTTATACTGGGGTGACGCCGGTAATGATGTCATAGGCTGTGGCTGGGCAATGTCATTGTCGTGTTTAGATGTATGCTTCAGACAACGGTCACGCCGAATGCGTTCCCCATAGCGACCTCTAGATGACACAGTGTCTCATTCCCTTCTCAGGGAACCATGGTCACATACTTAACCTGAGACATTTTACCATTACTGGAATATGTGACGTTTTAAAATGTATTCAACTATAAAATAGTTCTTTTAAATTGTAATAAATCAGTGATGGGAAGAGATTGAACCATTTTTTGATCTTTGAAACTTCAGAAAAATTGACTTACAGGGTTAGTTCACCCAAAAATTAAAATTAGCCTGTGTTTTACTCACCCTCGAAGCATCCTAGGTATATTTGACTTTCTTCTTACAGATGAATAATGTTGGAGTTATATTAAAAATTGTCGTGGCCCCTACAAGCCTTTCAATGGGGGTAAGCGGGTGTTGGTTGTCAAAAGTTCAGAAGACGTGAAATAAAGTGCGCACATCCAGAAAAAAACGTCCCTCACACGGCTTTGGGGGGTGAATAAAGGCCTCCTGTAGTGAATCCATGCATTTTTGTAAGATAAATATCCATATTTCAAATGTAATGAACACTTTTTTCTCACTTTGGCTGACTGTCATACACGGAAGCTGTTCCAGCGGATGACCAAACACAGAGTATGATCCCCTCCCTTCAGAGACTGGGCAATATTCTAACATGATAACGAACCCAAACACACCTCGGAGACGTCCACTACCTTGCTTAAGAAGCTGAGGGTAAAGGTGATGGACTGGCCAAGCATGTCTGCAGACCTAAACCCTATTGAGCATCTGTGGGGCATCCTCAAAAGAAAGGTGGAGGAGCACAAGGTCTCTAACATCCACCAGCTCCATGTTATACAAGCTGTACACTCACTACTTTGCATGGTAGCAAAGTTTCATTTCTTCAGTGTTGTTACATGAAAAGATATAATAAAATATTTACAAAAATATAAGGGGTGTACTCACTTCTGTGAGATACTGTATTTTAAAACGTCACAAAATCCAGTAATAGGAAAACGTCTCAGGTTACGTATGTAACCGAGGTTCTCTGAGAAGGGAGCACACACTGCGTCCTCTAGAGGTCGCTATGGGGAACGCCTTCGGCGTGACCATTGTCTGAAGCATACATCTAAACACGACAATGACATTGCCCTATGCCCTACACAGCCTATGACGTCATTACCGCCGTGACCACAGTATAAAAGGGCACCTGGAGAACATGTAATTCGCTTCTTCGTCTGAGGCTTATGTCCAAAGCATGGCGAGGAGACTTGAGGACGCAGTGTCTCATTACCTTCTCAGGGAACCATGGGTACATACGTAACCTGAGATGTTCCCTTCCGAGGGAACTTCGAACTGCGTCTTCTAGAGGTTGCTATGGGGAATGATATACCCACAACGCCATGCTGAGGGGAGTGCATGCCAGAAACCACTGTGAGCACTAAGTACCAACTGTACCATAGCCATGGGAGTTGCCCCTAGGATGCCTTGATGGCTGTCAGTGACATTATCCCCTATGGCCAAAGGCCTGAGCTATGCGCCAAAGAACTTACCTGTAAGGGGCTGGCTTAAGGAAACCTGAGCCCAGGGCAAAGCTTAAGGCTTGGAATCAAAATAAAAAGGATTCCTTTAAGGGGATACGGCTGAGTATCAAGGCTTACATAAACCCATATCTTGGCCTGTCATATGGGAGCTACCTTCTGCTCTTAAAACAAGCTGTCAGAGGATCACTGGATACTCCATGAACTTAGTAGCAAACACCCTGCCTGAAAAGGATACACTCGGAGAGTTGGGCCCAAGGTAAGACCGGGGCCAGAGCTAACATAAAAGAGTTAGAGATTTGACTCCTAATCCTAAGGTTGTGGGTTCGATTCTCAGGCCACCAATACCACGACTGAGGTGCCCTTGAGCAAGGCACCGAACCCCCAACTGCTCCCCGGGTGCCGCAGCATAAATGGCTTCCTGCTGCTCCGGGTGTGTGTTCACAGTGTGTGTGTGTTCACTGCTGTGTGTGTGCACTTTGGATGGGTTAAATGCAGAGCACTAATTCTGAGTATGGGTCACCATACTTGGCTGTATGTCACGTCAAAAAAAGGGGTACGAGGTCAGCATTGCATCACCCCTACCATAAAGGATTTTAGAAAGGTTTGCAAAAGGCTTAGCATGTACCCCTACCATGCACATGGATTTGAGAGAAGTGCACAGAGAACTAACATAAATATGGATTTTAGAAATACCGTTACTAAAAAGTTCACAAAAGCCACAGTGGGCCCGGAACTTGATGTGACTGAGACCGCTTAGGGGTAGCAGGGTACTCAGCTTAGCGCCTGTGGCACTGAGAGTGGCATGTCTCATAGAAGAACCCTCTAGCTGAGGGAAGCCTCACCAACCGACCAAAAACAGTCACCAGAGCAGAGCTCTAGATAATCATAATCGCCGCTTTGTTCAAGTGTCAATGCCGAACATACCTCTTGCGCCTTCCCAACAAGTTTACACTGCAACAATAAAGGCCAAATATTTCTCGGCCACTTTAACGTGGCTGCAATGCACTCGAACACAGTGAAATACGTGTCAACTTCCAGTTCTCTAAACGTAGGGACTAATGAAATTTGTTTACTAATATCAACATCAGCGTCAGGACTTACCTTAGACAGAGGCAATGTTGCAGCAAGAGAAGGAGAAGTGATTACCGGCGTCTGCACAGGAGTATTTCCCCGTAACACTGGAGATTGTAACTGCTTAGCCTTCCCAAACTTTAATTCGAGCTCCAGCTCTTTCACCCGGACGTCTCGTTGTGTCTCAAGCTCTACCGCTCGGACATGCAACAGCTGACTTTGGTATTGGCTTCGGCTTAGCTCCACTTCCAGTTCTTTCAACCTGATGGCCAGTATGGGGTCTTTTACCAGAGAAGAATCAACAGGATCTATGCGAGCCGCATCTTGGGACTTGAATTCTGCCTCCGCAGTTTCCAAATCTTCAGATAGCGAAGTTATTGCAACACCTGTAACCACACTCTCACTAGGTAAAATGTTCTGTTTTTCAAGCTCCGTATGCAGTGCCGCCTTAATCTCTTTCTTTAACGCATTTCGAGGTACAACTATATCATAGAAATCTGCTATCACTAAGAAAAATCGTCTTTACGACATTTCTCCAATTGTTCTACTGTCAGCGCGATTGTAAATTTATCGTAAATATATGACATACTAATCACCGTAACTCCTCCCTTACCAAAAGAAAAATCCCAATCAAAGAGAAACCACAACAGAACAACTACACGACTCACTACTTTCCACTGGAATGGACGAAATGGATGAGCTACCAATTTAGCAAGAAAGGAGGAGCCCCCAATTTCCATGTTACGCCCCGTCTAGGGGTAGAGCGTAACATGGAAAAAACGAGTGTGAACAATCAACTTCTTTTGAATTTTATTTTTATTTGGGAGTCCACTTTCAGGATTTGACGGTGCCAAAAAAATAAACAAAATGTGCTAAATATTAAACCCTCTAAATTACCTATCCAAAATAAAGAAACAAACAAAAAATACAATTCTCTAACCTAACTACCTAATCCAAAAACAGAGATCCAAACGTTACAAAAACAAAAGGTGGCGTCTGACTTCTTACTTTCCCAAAACTATTTACAATATTCACAATAAAGATTTACAAAGAAACATCAAGAAATGCTGTCATCTCTTTTAAAGGAGAGAAGACCAATCCGAGGACAACAGCAATGAGTTTGCAGGAACCAATCAGCAGCAACCTGGGCAGACACACACAAACCAAAACACACACAAAAAAAACTATAGGGTCGTAACACATGCCCATCTTTTATTTCTCAAGGAGAACTTTTGATCTGGGAACAACATGCTTACAGGCACCCTTCAAGGGAAGGGGAGCACCACTATGCTCAACCATGGGAGGAGCCTAATAGGGAGGCAGAAATGGCCTAACAACCTAATAAGGCTATTAGGTTGTTGTTACAGGGCATCGATACTCAAAAAGAGAGGGCAACACAGATGCTCAGGCAGGAGTGGCATGCTCATAGAAAACCCCTAAGAAAAGAGGAGCAATACCAAGCTCAACCATACAGGTATCAACAGAGATACGTCAGATAAGCCATCCCAGAGAAAGGGGACGAGGCTGGCATCGCATCACTCTAGAAATGGATTTAGACTAATCTCCAAATGTGAAGGACCTGTACGGAGCTCCAGAGACTGAAGGGCCTGATTCCGAGGAGTGGGAGAGACACACAGATGCTCAGTTGGGAGTGGCGTGCTCATAGGTGACCCTCGAGGAGAGGGGAGCACTGCTAGGCCCAACCATAAGAGCAGCCAAACAGGAAACGGGGAAAAAGCCTAACAACCAGACATGGCTGCTCAGTGGGGCACCAAGGAGTGAAGAACTACACTCACATAACGGGAGGGGAACACAGATGCTCAATTGAGAGTAATGTCATTAGCTCATAGCTAACACATAAATGAAGCAATCAAGCAGGGAGGCGAAAAGCAGCCAAACTACCTGACATGGATGCTCAGTGGAGCTCCGAAGAACGGAAGGCCTGACAACCAGAAGGGGGAGAGGCACTCAATAGAAGTAGCATGCTCGAAAAACCACAAGCTTAACAAGAAGTCAGAGCATGACTCCCTGAAGTGTTTGCTGGACAGAGCTCTAACAACCCAACTCTTAGGAATAGGAGAATCACTCAGATGCCCAAACGGGAGCGACATGCTCATAGAAGACTGCCAAGCACTGCCAAGCTTGAGCAGCCCAGCATGTCAGAAGGCTCTGAAAACAAACTCAACCTGGAAGAAAAACTCAAAAAGGCCCGCAGGTCTTGAGGTTGCAGAGCGTTGAGACGACCATGAGGCTCCACCTTCCTTGTTCGCTTCCATAAACTCAAGAAGCTCCCCATACGCAGGGCAGGAGGTTTTAGAGGACTCAGTCTCAACTTCCGCATCCTCATCTGACATCTCCTGCTCTTCCTGGCTGGGAGCCAGCAGGGCACTAGCCGCTGGATCAGATGACATCAGAGATGGTGTCATCTTCCAGCAGCTCACGCTCTCTTTTGTTTTATAAATGTTTCAAGAATGTCTTTACTGTTACTTTTGATCAACTTAATCAATTCAATTTGCTGATTTTTTTAAAGCCTTACTAACACCAAATGTTTGAATGGTAGTTTCTTGAACAGTGTATTGGAATGATTTCTGGAGGACTATGTGACACGGAAGACTGAAGTAATGACTCTTTGCCATCACAGGAATAAATTACATTTGAAATAATATTCAAATAAAAAATATTTTCAATTGTAATAATATTTTACAATATTTTTACTGTTTTTTTATTTATCAAGTAATATTTATAACACTATGTTTTGCATTATTATACCCTGGTAATGAATTCCATAAAGCAAACAAATAAAACAGTAAATTCTGTAAAAATCCACTACATTAGTGAAAGTAAATGTGATCTCTTTCTCTCTTGATACTTCATTATTCTGTCTCCTCTCCACCAATAAGCTGGTGCGTGGTGGGTGTTCTGCCGCACTATGGCTGCCGTCGCATCATCCAGGTGGATGCTACACACTGGTGGAGGATGAGGAGATCCCCACTTTACAATGTAAAGCGCTTTGAGTGCCTAGAAAAGCGCTACATAAATGTAATGATTATTATTATTAATTTTATTATTTGTGACTGTTGTGATCAATCGCTTTAGAGTATTTTCTTTCCTTCTTATTGAAAGTCATTAAAATGCGATCATGTTTTTTATTTTTTTTTATTTTTTAGCTATAGCAAATAAGAATGCAAAAATTATCATTTGCCATGGCCTTCCATTTACCTCTATAGAAGTTTACAGCACTATAGTTTACATCCATGTTGCAAACCTGGAAATGTAAAAAGCATGTCTAAACAAGTCAGGTGGCCAGTTAAGTCATGATTATTCCAAATTTGGTACCCAACAAATACGTTATTCTTCTGTGCTGGCAAGGTAGTTGCAATCACCAGACATGTAGGCTACTTCCAGACCTCTAAGAACAGGGATTTTTGAGACGCAGGAGTAACAGGGGCAATCATCTCAGCAGGACACATGACTGCTTATCTGACATCCTGAATGCAGGTGCACAGAGAAAGTAGGAGAAAAGCATTTCATCTCTGCTTCTGCTGAAAGCCCAGGTCTCCAGTGGCGACGACCCTACCTTGCCACATTTACAGAGCCATTACAGTGCATTGTAAGCCCTTGTTAAAGTGCACAATTTACCACCATCCACCTCCATTCCCTGTGGTCCAAAAACTATGACTGTAAATAGGCCAACAACATCAGTCGCACTTCTTCAGTTAAATTATTTGTTATATATTGTTTGTTTTCCATTTGTGCTGCTACTTTTGAGTTTTTTCCCATATTGTTTTTGGCCATTAGTATTTTGGACCAAAAATAAATAAATAAATGCATTAACTTCAGGTACACAAATGGAATGATAGGCCTGGGTTTTAATGGATGAAACATTTGTAAATCGTGCTGAAATTGCACATTCTTCATATCCTGTCAAGTTTTACTCCAGTGGTTTGTGGCAAGCTTTGCCTCACCACAGCCTAAATCACACAGGACTGCTTGTGCTGGTGTATTTGATGAGTTACAACAGGGAAAATGAAATATGAGAAATATTTTTGTCAGTTGTGTGTGATTTATTATTATTTTAATACATTTTTATTTAGTTTGTTTTTAAAAAATAATTATAACCAGTGAATGTGTAGATAAAAACAGGATGCACACAATGCCTGTGCTGTTAATTTTGTCTTGATTTAATGTGTTGTCAGTCATTACTGTCAACGTGCACTTGCATGAAGTTGGCCTGTTAATAACTAACCTTGCAGCAGTAGGGTCAGAATTTATGATACCAAAAGACCAGCTGTGATGTTCTCAATAAAATGCTCTTTGAAAAAAAAAAAAAAAAAAAAAGTGTTCACGTTCATTGCAAACTACTTTTCATAGTACCATGACAGGAAAAATAATTCTAGTTTCTGTATAATCTGTGGGGTGGACTATAATACAAATTTTCAATTAGTCTAGAGTAAATTTTAAGGTCACTATTATTTATGTCCCTGTTTTAACTTAACAAAATATTAAACTCAAAATGATAGAAACTGTGGGTTACTTATGAATAATTTCACTTTTATAATTTAATAATTTCATCTGTCTGTCTGTCTGTCTGTCTGTCTGTCTGTCTGTCTATCTATCTATAGGCTACATGAATTTCTAACATGAAAACTGGCTAAATATTAAGTAATATCCCAGGTGTTTCTTCATTTTTATTCCTCAATATCAATTCATACTTCTTTTTTTAGCATTTAAAAAAAAAAAAAATTCATAATGCCATATAGTTTATATAATCCTCCAGGACGTGACACCATTTTTGGAGGAAATATAACCATGCAAAAATAAGCAATTTATTTAATGACCTCTGTGATGTTTTGTGCTATTTGTTTGTACATTCTGTGTAGTTTGATAAAAGTACAAATTGTTAAACTGCCGTTCATTGTTTCTTTTTTGCCATAGCATAAATAATCAAGGTATAGTTAGTTTCAGTGCCTGTGTTTTGCCAGAACATATTTCTAAAACACTGATATAAGTAGCCTACTTTCTTTAAACGACTTGAAAAGCATTATTTCTTTCTTTTTAATTTTTTATTTTATGTATTTAAAAAAAAAAAAAGATATTGCATAACATGAATGATCCAGCTGTTAAGTGAAGAATGCACAATGATCAGGTTCGTAGCTTGTGAGCAGTTGGGTCAGGAGAAGGAGGTGATTCAGGCGGGTGTGGTCAGTGACGTACGGACTCTCAGATAAGTACGAGCGTCCAGTGTCAGACGGAGCAGAGCACACTTTAACATGTATCCTGACAGCTCATCAAAACACTGGCCATGTCCCCACTACACAGGCTTTAACAGCGATCAAATCAAGCAATAAAATTATCTTTTGGGATTTCTTTTCGACTCAGAAATAAAGCCTTACAGTGGACCATCTCACGATCATCTAAACATCGATCGCAACAGGTAGGTTCATTGTCTTGCATCTCGCGTTTGTAGTAATGTGGGTAAACTTTCGTCTTTTATCAATCGCAATGCAGTGTTTCATTCTGCGCGTTTGCTTACAGTACGCGTGCAGTGTTCACTATAAAATGACGCAAGCGGGTTAATTAATGAAAGAATGCATAACATTTTATTCATTCACTTTTAAGCGGGACTACGAGCCACAAGGATGAAAGTTTTAACCCTCTTGAGACCCAAGCGTTGAAACTTTAAATTTTCTTCATATTGAAACAAACCACTCATTATAAAAGTGATGATGATTATGTACTATATATTTTTCTATTTCACAGTTATTTTACTCAGCAATTTTTTTTTTATTAAACAATAAAACTACTCTCAGTGATTATAGTTGCATAATGTAGTAGGCCTATGTTTATTCCAATTTAATAGAAAAAAAAACACTTGTTATAAGCACACAAGACAAAAATGACAGGAACAGCACAGAAAACTGCTATAAATCATAAAATAGTTTACTTGTGGTTCAGTGAATGGGCCACATTAATCTGTTGTACAGGTCAGCTGCTGTTATGTGTAGTTTTTAATTTACGATGGAGATACAATTCTATCTATAAGTAAATACATACCCTACGGTTTAGATTTCCATGAAATACGACAATAGTTAGTATCATTCTCTGAAGAAGGAATACACAAAAATGACCTCCAACAGCATTTTGCGCAGTGACTGTAGTCTAGTAAATGTAGATCTACCTTATGGTAATGTAGATAAAGTGAAATACACGTCATTCTGCATAAAACATTCTTAAATATAACATACTGTGTTCACCATTTATGTATTTGGTAGATTATTTTATCCAAATTGCATTCAGTTTATACATTCAGTCCTTGCATTCCCTGGGAATCAAACCTATGACCTGCTGTTGTTCAAGGTGACATAACACACACAGTTTCACCCTCTCTCAGTTTCTCATGTTCATCTTGAGTATCCATAAAGTAGTATCGCATCCTTCATATCTCCAAAAAAGTCTTTAGTTTTATCATATTTATAAAAGAAAGATACAGCTTTCTGATTCTCTCTGGAAACAGCCGAGCTCCTGGAGGCACGCCGTGGGCGGAGCTAAAGAGTGACGAGCACTTGAGCGCTGATTACCAACAAAACAGAGACATCTGATGCTGTTTCACTTATTGTCTGCATTTCCGAATCATGACCGGGCTGGGACCGCTCAATCTTTCAGTATCAAATGATGTGCAAATCCAGCATCGAATTAGGCCTTGTTTATACAGCTTTCATCAACAAACATACTTGCGAAACTCCTTTGCTGCCCCGAAAAAACAAACTGCATCTACTGTTTACATAACGCTGGGTTCTTCAGGAAGCTGAACAAGGTTATCTTTCCCTTTCAAACAAAAACACACTTCTTCGGAGACATTCTTCCCGAGTGAGTCCCGTGCAGCGCTGCTGAATAAAGCACGTTGATGGGCGCGTGCTTGCTCTTCCGGGAGAAATGCCCACATAAGGAGTTCCTCCCTTCATTACGTAATGAAGAGCCAGGATAGAAACAAAAAAACTTTCCGAAACTTGTAAGAAACCCGGAGGTGTGTATTTGGTGCAAAAAATGCTGTTATGCATCCAAATCGTGTTTTGAAATGTTGGCCATGCTTAGCATGAGAATCCAACTCTTTAACAGTGTAAATAACTCTGAATGCATGAAACAGCATTAGACCTCTGCTGTTTAAACTATAGCACTGCATTTTAACATGCACTATATTATTAGAAGGTTCATAGTCTGAAGGGTTTGCATCACGCTCAATGGTGGTCTACCCCTTTGTTCCCACAACTCCTGCGCAGGGCATGGTTTCCGTCGCTCCTTCTCTCCCTTATCCGTTTTCCGCCAGAGAAGGGAGTGAGAGGGGAGATCACACCACGGCCTTGGGCTTTTGTTTTTGGTATGCACTGCTGGCCGGTGGCCGGGTGCTCTTTTGCCTCAAGAAGAGCATACATCATAACAGACTGGTTGTCAGGAAAGAGTTGATGCAGGCAGCTTCAGTCTGTCCTCTCTGTCTTCCGTTCTATCTTCATCTTTCTTAGCCTCCTCCCAGAAGAATTATATGAGTATGGGAAGAATAGTTTCCCCATTATCGGAATGGTGGGAGTGAATAGTGGATTTTACTGTAGGTGTTTGTCCAACCTCTAAGGTCATCCACATAGTGACATTTCTGTTATTGATATGAAGTTGCATTCTAAATGCATATTTAGCACTTTACATAAAATTTACAGGAAAAAAATGGCAGCTGTAAATGCAAGAAATTCACCATAAAAATACCCTACCCTATGGCATATTGCTGCCTGTATATTTTACTGATGAATCACAGTTTATTGTAAGTGGACTGTCCCGATACTTGTATAGATAGTGCACAGGGTCATACGTACAAAGACAAAATAGCATGATGATACCAAAATTATTTTAATAAACATTAATTAACAAAATATGTAAAACAAATCATCCCAATGTGCATTAATGATAACAAAAATATAAAAGAAACAAATCTATGTAAATAATATATTTTTTTAGCATAAATGAAATAGCAATGCATAGTTTTACTTTTAAAAAACATACATTGTACTTATTTTACAGTAAAATGATTATGTAACCATTATGTATTATGTAAAGTTAAACCATTAAAAATGTGTGATGTGCAAAGAAGGATATAATTTGGAATCTTTTTGTCACTAATTAAAACATTATTAAAAAAATAACAGCAACAACAACAACAAAAGATATGTTAGTTCTTTATAAAAAAATAGTACATACAAATAATTATTTTACTATTTTATATGAAATAACATGTTTGCAGTTCACAACATAGCATCATACTTTTCTCTTTCTGTCATTTTGCAGGTACTTGTGCTCTGTGCAGGGTATGTTTTGGCCAGTTGCCTGTCTGCACTAAAACAAGGGTTCAAAAGTCCTCGGCTGACTCACAGTTGGCAGTCCAGAGAGACAGTGTGGCTAACTGCCTCTCTCGCAAGTACAGTCTACAACACTGTATAGGTAAGATTCACTTTCACAGACTTCTAAGAACTAACGTGCCATTGGACAGCACCGCAAAGAGCTGAGAGAAATAAAAATGTGTCTTCATGCCTCAATTATTTTTTATAGATATTCTGTGTTAGAGAAATGTAAAGGTTCCTGAGGCAGATCTTTAGGCCTTTTTGAATGCAACTTAGTTTCAAACCATTATTGAACTGTACGCAACATGCTAAAAGTTTATTAAATTGACCTAAAATATGCAGATACTGTGTGCAAGACAAGCAGCTGCTTTTCAGTGTCCACAAGCTAATAGTTTCAAACAAATACCTGCTATTAAATTGTAGTGAGACCAGCTTTATGAGAATTCTTCTAGAGCATGGCATTAGCAATGTCAAGGCCATGGGTTCAATCCAGAAATGAAAATCTCTAACTTAAATACAATGTAAGTCACCTTAGATGAAACATTTGCCAAATGTACTTAAATGTAAATGATGTGTATACTGTGTATACAGATCATTATGAACACATTTTATATGTATTTGTTTTTTACTAAAGAATAAGAGTAATTAGACAAGTATATATTAAGTGGGGTTTGATTTAAATTATTTTAACTTTTTGTGATAATTTAGTCCTCCCCAACTGAATCTTGTCACCCAGCCTGAACTTTGAATGACTTGCCAGTAATTATTAACATAACGATACTTGTTTTCTCTAGTTGAATCTTAATGAAAAAATATTCAACAGTTTGGGGTCAGTATTTTTCCAAAAGTAAATACTTTAAGTAAGGATGCATTGAATTGCTCAAAAGTGACCATGCTGAAATGTATTGACTGTGTATCCACAAAAAATATTAACAATAGGAAATGATAACACTGATAACAATAGGACATTTTTCTTAGCTCCGACCAAATCATTATATCAGAAAGATTTCTGAAGGATTGTGTGACACTAAACACAGCTGAAAATTCAGCTTTTCCATCACAGGAATAAATGACATTAATATAGATAATTTAGTATATTACATCAGATTTCTTTACTATTTTATTGTAAATATTGCTGTTTTAACTTTAATAATTTGTTTTAAAAATGTAATAATTTTTATATAAATGCAGCCTTGCAAGGCATAAGAGAGCTTTGAAAATATATATATATATTTTAAATCCAAACTTCACCTGAGGTGTTGATAAGACAGTTCTAGTCTGATTGGTAAATACTGCATTCTGGCTCCGCTAAAATACACAATATAGTAATGGTTATGACATGAAAGGTATTTAGTATATGACTAAACAGTGGCAACATCTATGAACTTATATCTTCTAATGCAGAAGCTTTTTGATGCCAAGGACCCCTAAATATAACTTTCTAAAATACTACTTTTTTTTCTTTTTTTTTTGTATAAAAACTAGTTTACACTGTGTGAAAAATAATGATTATATACAGATATTGAAACGTACTGTATTTAAAAGCCTTGACCACCACAGACCTTGACATTTTATAAATGCATTTGAAGTTGGAAAATGCTTTCTAGACTGATTATATCATATTTGGCCATTCATTTAAAAGCTGCTGGTAAGCTGCTTTTGTTTGCAAGCAGTTTGAACCTCTTAATGCATTTGTTTCCAATAGGGCATTTTATTCGTGATTATTTGAATGTGCTTTTCCTCAAGAGAGTTGCTTATAACTGCTCTCTAGAAGAAATACAGAATGAATTTTTCCTGTTAATTTCCCACTGTAAATGAAAGACTTCCTGTCGATTGTGCATTAGGCTGCATCAGGTTTCAGTATCGATGACTGAAGAGTTCAACATGACTTACATCAACAGCTCCCTGTTGATGATACGGCAGCACTGAACTCGTCCGCCTTCGCCATGTCCGTGTATCCTGAGGGAGACAGTCCTCTACTTCAGCTGCAGGAAGTGGACTCCAGCAGGGTTGGAGGTCATGTCCTCTCTCCTGCCTTTAACTCCTCTTCTCCATCTCTGCCGGTGGAGAGCCACCCCATCTGCATCCCATCACCCTACACAGACCTCAGCCATGACTTCACCACTCTGCCCTTCTACAGTCCCGCTCTGCTGGGTTACGGCGCAGCGCCTCTGTCCGACTGCCCATCGGTGAGGCAGTCGCTAAGCCCCTCCCTCTTTTGGCCACCTCATAGCCACGTTTCCTCAGTTGCATTGCATCAGCAACAGACTCGACTACAACAAAACCATCCAACTGGTGGGAGTTGGGCAGAACTTACGCCACATGATCACAGCGAAGAGGAAAACTGGTATGTGGAAACTCAATTGTGTTCTATTTCAGACAATTACCTAATACTGGCTCAGATGCATGTGTCTGCTTTCCTCTATAGCAAACCTCTGGCGAAGAGGGTAGCAGATGCAGAGGAGACTTCTGCCTCTTTGAGAGGTAAAGCTGACATGCACTACTGCGCCGTCTGTAGCGATTATGCCTCTGGGTATCATTATGGAGTGTGGTCATGTGAAGGATGCAAAGCCTTCTTCAAGAGAAGTATACAAGGTATTGTTCTCTAAAATTACTCCTGTGCTTTGTTGCATGCTAATTATTAGGGATGCATCAAAACTGATCATCTGATAATCATTTTCATGTTATGACCTATAATCAATAAATGGCTGATCTTGAAAATAAAATGGTCTAATTTAATACAAAATACAACACTAAGAACCAAAATCAGTCATTTTAATGTTATGGCCAATAATCGATAAATGACTGATGCTAAAATTCAATTAGTATAAATTAATAAAAAAAACCACTAAAAGCAAAAAATGACCAATAACCAATAAATGGCTGATATTTAAATTCAAGCAGTCTGAATTAATTAAAAATAAAAGCTAAAAGCTAATTTTGAAATCTTTATTTACTTATGCAATTATTTATGCAAACGTAGGCTTCCCAGCATTATCAGTAAAGCATAATGTAAAGTATGAAAAAGTATGAAAAAGTGATACTCATTTTTTGAGATTTGCTGAAGATTACATTTTAACATTGTTTTTAAATGTAAAGATTAAGTGTGTATTTTGTTGATGACGGGTAATCTAAATGTAAAAATAGGGAAATTAGCATGCTTATGTTATATACAATCAAATTTACAGTTTGGGTAAATAATACTAATATACTTTCCATCCCTATTTTAAAATTTAAGATTAAAGGTTGAAATCTCCTACTAACATTGACTGAATTTTCAGCATTCAAAATGTAACAGAGAGCGATGGGTCAAATATGTGATTGCATGCTGAACTGTCAACGGTCTTGTTTTTCTTGCATGTGTTTAGCCATAATTAGCCATCTTTACAGTGTATAAAGATGCCTTGACAGCTGCATTATCCTTCAGAAATGGTCATTTAACTCTGGAATAATTGATTTAATGATTCTAAACTATTATTTTTGTTCATCGTTCCAGAGAGCCGATGTTGTAGATAGCTGTGCTAGTGTAATGCCTCTGTAAGGCCGCTCTGCGTTACAGTCAATAAACATAGTAACAGACTTGTTTGACTGCAACTGCTCAGTGGATAATGAGGAACATCTGATTCATTTTCTCAGGACACAATGACTACATCTGCCCTGCCACCAACCAGTGCACCATTGACAAGAACCGCCGCAAAAGCTGCCAGGCCTGCCGTCTGCGAAAATGTTATGAAGTTGGAATGATGAAATGTGGTGGGACTCTTTTGTTTTCCATTCCTCCCTACCAACACCCTTTCTACACCTACACAGTTACCAAATACTTCATCTGAGATTACTGCTGAATTTTGTCCAAAGCCATGGACTTTGGAATTTATGTTCCAATATTAAGCAGCTATCATGCTGTGAATTTTTGATATGCGTCACCATTTTAATGATAATGTGATAGAGCCCTGATTATTTATAGATGCTGGTCAAAGGCTGCACCAAACATCCCAGATAAATGACTCATCATACAAAAGTTTTAAGATTTCACAAATTAATAATTCACATGTATTTGAGCCAGACGGTCTTGCATGTTATCCTTTGAGCTGTGTGTGATCTTGGATGGCTTGTTCCTCCAAAAAACATTGCTACTTTCACAGCTTTGCTTCAAGGTTAGAAGAGAAAGTGATGTACTCTCATCTCATTGGTTGATGTGATTGTTTTGAGCTCTGTATCATATGTCATCAAATACACAGTTTTGTAAACAAACTTTGCTTTCTGTTCAAACTAATTTTGATTTAAACTAGTGGTTCTCAACCTTTTTGGCTCTTTGTCCAACACATTCTTAATACGAATATATTCCTGTAAACCCGCATGGATAAGGTTGAAGTGAATTGTGCAGTTACATGGAATTGTTTCACAGGGTTACGGCGAGATCGTGGCAGCTACCAACAAAGAGGAGCACGGCAGAAGCGATTGGCGCGGTTCTCTGGCAGGATGAGAACATGTGGCCCAAGATCCCAAGAAATCAAAAGTGTCCCACGTCCCCTCGGTGGAAATAAGGTGGTTAGCATAGCATTGAGCCCTGAGGAACTAATCGCTCGAATCATGGATGCAGAGCCACCCGAGATTTATCTCATGAATGACGTGAAGAAGCCATTCACTGAGGCCAACATCATGATGTCACTGACCAACCTGGCTGACAAAGAGCTCGTTCACATGATCAGCTGGGCCAAGAAGATCCCAGGTGAATGTATAACCAGATTCATAAGAAAAAAACATTCAGTTATAACACTAGCTCTGTGTGTTACTGCATAACTGCAAATCCACATGGACAACAGCTTGTCAGTCTTAGCGTCAATTTGTAGACCAAACCCGCAGAGCTGATCCACTATGGATTCCCCCTGGAATTTCGAATGGGTTTTTAGAATAGCATTTTTCGATTTATGAGTACAGTAAGGGATGTGGTTAACATTACTTGAAGAAAATGTCATCTTCTGAATTTAGGATGAATTACAATTATTACATAAGGTTCAAACTAACTTTATAGTTAAACATTTAAAATATTGCTAACAAGAGTTGAATTTCGCTTCATTCATCAAACACGTAAACTCAAATGTTTGTTCTGTATAGCAATTTGAACATTGTAAGTCATCAATCAAAACTCACTATTCTAAAAAGCACATTAGAAATCCCCGAGGGAATATGTGGCTCAATTATGCTAATTCACTTTATAGTTTAGGACTGCAAAAATATCTTAATTTTGAACTTTTGTAGTGGATGGATTAAATGGATTTAACATTAAACTTATGTTTAATGCACACACACACACACACACACATATATGTATATGATATGATATGGTACATATAGCAGCCTGAAATCTGCAATGAAAAGAGGCCTTTTCCTCTAAATTTGTTTTAATGTACTTGTTTTCTTGGCTGATTTATCGTTTTAATTAATACTTGGCTTTTAAGATGGGAGAGTCTTTTATCCTTCTATTATTATTATTATTATTATTTTGAATTATCCTGTTCTGATTCTAAACATGAACAGTTTGTTTATTCTGAGAACATGTGCAAACGTTCCCTCACATCCTTCTTTTCAAGTTATTTAAGATCCCCAGGGATGAGCGTCTTGTACGAAACTGTTTTCGGATATGTATGGAGTTATTAATAAGTGCTTATTTCACACTGCAGGTTTTGTGGAGCTCAGTCTTTTTGACCAGGTCCATTTGTTGGAGTGCTGCTGGTTAGAGGTGCTGATGCTGGGACTGATGTGGCGATCCGTTAATCACCCTGGAAAGCTCATTTTCTCCCCAGACCTCAGTCTCAGCAGGTAACTAGTGTCGGTTAATTGTGTTTATTTTTCCTATTGCCTAATTTATGATCAGGCACATTCAGCTTTCTGTGGTTTGAATATTTTTTAATTCTCATGTGCTTTGTATGGACGGTATTTTTTTGCAGCTGTTAGTTTGTTCTGTGTGCCAGTATGGTATAAGAGACCGGCGATTTAAGTCACTGATTACATGTTGGTAACATTCTGATTTACAGACTTTAGTTAACCCCTTTGGTCACTTCAAGGTTGAAAGCCATTTAGCCATGCTTATTTAAAGTTAGCATGCCAACCTAAATATAATTAGACCATGACATTGAGCCCATTTTTTCCATGAAAAAAAAAAAATGTATTCCAAAAATGGTTCATACATACAGCGACCTGAATACATATATTCTGTGATTAGCATGTTTTAATTCCTGAATTAAATGTAATTTTTATATTCAGACAAATTCAAAATGTCAGGGTAATGCAACTGTCCTATCAATGCTGCATTAAAAGAAACTCCTTATGCATTTGAAACCAACATTCATGCTAATAACTTGCCACCTTTGTTTTTTTTACTGCAATTTTAAAATATTCTTGTTTTTATAATGTACAGTAATATAAAATTATAACATGTGGCTTCTTACACTGCAAAAGCTTGCTATAATGTATTCATAACAGTTGTGTTTGTGTAGAATATAGCATAATATCTTAAGAATACAGCTGTGAAACAAAATCAGCAGTTTGGCCAGATGTGTCAGAGCGAGTGTGAGGCTCTTTGTGGTGGGAATTAGAACTGATTCTGCCATGGCTTGTGTATTATCAGGCCCCTCTACTCCGCTGCCCTTTGTACCCTCTAACATGGTGTGTACCAGTAATGTGCGAAAATAAATGGGCCAGGGTTACAGATGCTCCAGACTGCTTTCTGCTGGGCTACACTTCCAAACCATTCCAGTCATGGGTGGGCTGTAAATATGCTCACCATCTGATATGCTGCCAGACATTTACTCTATTTTCATTGGCTGCATTTTGGATAAGGAATTCATAGCCAACTGGATCCCTGAGTTTAACTCGGTGTGCTGCTTGTCAACATCAAAACAGTGCCAAAAAAACAGAACATGCCTGCTCTCTGACAACAGCTGCCATTAATGACTCTCGGTATTATTCGACAAATTCCCAAAAATAATACTTAAATATAATAATGAAGTACAATGATGTTTGGCTTGTGACTAAGTCTTGTTTAAAGCTAATTGGAAGTAACCTTATCTCTGTTCTCAGAAGTTTTAATGAAGTGTTAGTGCCGTTCCCAGTCTCATTCACTCCTGTAGCACCTCTCAGCGACTTAACAGAGCAGGAGTACTATGATTTTCAATTGACGCTTTATACAGACTTCGCCATTCGTATTTTCAGTAGGTGCCAGGTTTGGAGGTTTGAGATTGAGGCCTGGTCCCGGGTTTCTGATGGTGTGAAGCTAATTTGCGAGACTGCTAAATCTCTTTGTGTTTGTCAGGGATGAAGGCAGCTGTGTGCAGGGGTTTGTGGAGATCTTTGATATGCTGCTGGCAGCCACGTCCAGGTTCAGAGAACTGAAGTTACAGAGAGAGGAGTATGTGTGTCTCAAAGCCATGATCCTGCTCAACTCCAGTGAGTGTTCTTCTCATTAAAAGTTTGATGAAATGTGCATGCGTTTTTACTGCTTGTAATTACTAAAACAAATGTATTTTTTTTTATATTAGAAAAAAAAAAATGAATTTGTATGTTTGACTTTCCCCATAGAACAGACAAATCACAGTGGATTTCAGTCTAATAGTTATTTCTCCTAGACAGCAAAAAGATTTTTTATGTTTTCATGTTTTAGCAAAGGCTAAAATTGCAGGCTAAACTGAATAAGTCAGCAAATACATTCTGTCTCTAGTACTCGACTGTAGAGCTGAAAAAAAAAAGATCTAGTATAGTGAACAGCTGTCATTTCATCCACAAACATACTCTGAGCAGTCTTTTGGTTCTGTTTATCATAAATGAGTACCATGGCCTAGCATTTATGCTCCAGACATATAGCATTGATTCACACATGGGAGAAGTGGGTTCGATTCCGGCTGGTGTCATGCAGCAATCAGACTCCTCTTCATTTCCTGTCCACTTACTGTCTCTATCATCTAAAATCCAAACAAATATCTGACCTCCACAAAGCTGTAATAAATAGTGTTCACTCGAGGCCAGTAACTATACTTGCTTTAATGTAAAGGGAGTCTTGGAAAGAAAACGCTCACACACTGTATAAAGTCTTAATGGGGACAACATGCCTTTGCTCCATGCTTTCAACTCAAGTATCTATTTCACAGCAAATGCTTATGTAAGTAACAGGCAGTACCTGCTTAGTGTTTATTGTCTGAAGGAACCAGTATTTCTTCCTGCTCTGATTCCTCTGAACTTTCGATCTGTCTTTTCCTCGTGCATTATCTCTTCATTCTACACCCCCAACAGCTGTCTTCACTTTGACTCCTCGGCATCAATTATTGGATCGCTCCAGATGTATTGCGTTGTTTTTGAATGGGATCTTCTTGTGATTGGATGCTTATTTGGGTGGAAAATTTGGGTGGACTAAATTATTTGACCCTCTATTATTTCAAAAGGCTGTAAATGTCAGTGTCTCACATATTTCATCTCTGCAAACCTGCGCTTGTGCGTCATTGCAGACATGTGCCTGAGTTCGTCGGAGGGAGGAGAGGAGCTGCAGAGCCGGTCGAAGCTGCTGTGTCTGCTGGACTCGGTGACGGATGCTCTGGTGTGGGCCATCTCTAAGACAGGCCTGAGCTTCCAGCAGCGCTCCACCAGACTTGCTCATCTGCTCATGCTGCTCTCCCACATAAGGCACCTCAGGTACAGACAATAAAAACCTGGAATAAGGAATTTTGACTTCTTTGAGTGCACATCATGCTGGAGTTTCACTTAGAAAAGGTGGTTTGTGCTTCTTACACAGTAATATTTAAAATATTAAAAATCAAACTCTTAGCTTGAATTGAAGGTCTTTGAAGTTGAGTATGCATTTAAATTATATATATATATATATATATACATATATATATATATATATATATATATATATATATATATAAAATACACACACACACACACACACACACTGATCAGTTAAGCTTGATTCCACTGAACCACATTGCATTTTGAGTAGCTAGTAATGTAGCTAACTATTGTTTCCAAACCTTGTATTAAATACTCTTTAACCAATGATCTTATAACCTGTCTCCATCATAAAACTATTTGTAATTTTTGATCTGTGCAAAAGCTTCCACTGACTGTATATGCTCCATCTGTAGTAACAAAGGCATGGACCACCTCCACTGCATGAAGATGAAGAAGATGGTTCCTCTGTATGACCTGCTTCTGGAGATGCTGGACGCTCATATCATGCACAGCTCCCGTTTGTCTCACTCCGCCCCTCGAGCGGCTCCCAGTTCCCAGCATGGAGGGACCTTAGGAACCTAAACCATTTCTGGTGAGATATAGAAAGAGTGCTTTCTTTCATAATGCAGGTATTGTGATGTTGAAATAAACTTTTACTGTTGGAAATAGCTATTTTATAAAATATTTAGTTTGTACATCCATTTCACAGGATGAACATTCTTCCATAAATCTTAAAATAACTACAAGCTGAAAAAATATCACATTAAATTGCTCTTCTTTCTCTTCAGCGCTGAAGAATGATCTATAGTTTCGGGAAGATGGACAACAAAAACAGCCACACAAAAGAGTGGAATAGGATTTCTCAAGATGAAAAAAACATTTTTCTTTTTTGCTGTGAAATTCTGTTTTTACAGAACTCATTCTGAACACAACTGTTTGGTTTTATGTGAAAATTAAATTTTTTTAAATACCTTTCCAGAATTTCAGAACTGATAAATTGCTGGTCATTTGAAAACTGTTTACTCTGTTTTTAGATTTTGAATTTAATTTTTTTTTTTTTTATGTAACAGGCAGTGAGAGCACATGCACCCATTCCCATGAAATCTGCACCACGATGAAATGTACAGTTTCTACTTTACCATTTTCTCTTTCTAAACAGTACGTTTGCAACTCTCGCTTTTTGTAAAAGAAAAACAGCATCGCACTGATGCCCTCATCAACTGTAGCAACTGCTGTAGATAGAGCAATTATTGATGACACAGATCAGAACAAACAGATCAGACTCCTTCACTTACAAAACGACAGTATGGACAGTCATTGCTAGAGATGAGAGAGGTTTGTATGCAATGGGAGCAAAGACTCAGAAGAACTGAATCAAGCCTTTTTTCTTTTTTTTTTCTCTGTCAGAACAAGGACTTGTGAATGTCACACTGCAGTAATTCAGGACAGTTGGATGTTTTGTGTGCATTTATTAAGTTTGACAAAACAGATCATGGAGCAAAATGTGTTTAAAAAAAAACAAAAACGCTTTCTTTCACCCTTCTCTCCACCCAGTAAACCCCTTTAACACCACAAAGGCCTTTTACAAAACCTTTATACATTTTCTAGAGACAGCTCAATCTATTGCTACTATTTCACTGTGAAAAACCACAGCTACCAAAAAAAGTACTTGTGATATTGCACTTTAATAGTTCTCTGAAATATCTGAAGCCCTGTTTTGAGAATCAAGAAAAATGAAAATATTGCAGTGCCTACAGTGATTACACTCTATACATTTTGGTTTAAGATGACAGTTATAAAAAAAATAAAAAAATATCCATGGATTGATATAAAACCAAACATACCTTAAAGATTAGAAGCAAAAAAAATAGATGTTACAAGTACTTAATTTTAATAAACGCACAAAGTATTTATAAATGTTATTGTATCTACCGGGAGGCATCTGAATTGTGACTGTTTTGATATGAAGCGCTAATACTGATTTTACCATTTTTTGGCAACTAAACATTAAAGACCAGATGTAAAACAGATTTTTTGTAGACAATGTTTATTTTTAAACACAGAACAAAGTTTAATTTGTGAAATTTACTTTCTGTGCACGTCTTTGTGTTCTACCTTGCAGTGCATATGTAAAAGATTGTTATTTACAAAGGGGTGTATTAAAATATTTCCATGTGCCTTTGACATTTTTAAATATATATATCTGTGTTGGGCTTTGCAAATATGAACAGTTTATTCACTCCATATCAAATTTAAAAAGGAGACCGCATAATCTCTAAACAAATAGCAGCCATCCATCATGTCACCACAAACTGTGGCTGAAGAGTCGATCTTTTCCAGTTTCAAACTTACAATCTTTAATCAGTGCGTGATGTGCTTAAATCTAGAAATATTTCAAAAAGTTGTCGGTGATTTACATTCAGGCTCATACAATGATATTTTTCTTTACAGCATTGCGACAAAATTCTTAGTATGGCTCTCAAAGGGGAATAAATAGTATAAAACCAATTATATAAACACAACCGTTAAAATATTGCTTGGACAATAGAGAGATGCTTCGCATGTTTGAGTCATGAAAACAGCTCTGTTGATTGAATGAGAGACTCATGTGGGAGGGGGACCGTTGGTGTAGCGTAACATGGGGTGGAAAGAGCGGGCAAAATTGTTGGAAAAGGTGCAGCTGTAGTCGTCTTCAGAAAGAGGGACCAAGCAGGCCAGAACCAACAGCAGGAGGAACAGGAGATGCAGAGGGAAAGCCGCTCGCAGGACCCGATAGAAGAACGAGCGCTGAGGTGATGGGTCTCGCGTTGACCTGAAACAAAAATCTTTTTATCAACTCTTATCTTTTTTTGAAACATAAATATATATGTATACTGTGTTTATGCATTTTTGGTATATTCTATACTATTTAATATACAAAAATAAATAAAAGGAAAAAAATAAAAATGGTTTGTGTGTGTGCCACTATACCGAGAGCTTTGTGTGGACTTCCTGTCTCCTGAAGCATCGGTTGTGGACTCCTGCAAACGCATGACATACAAGAATTCAGCACTTCACCACAAATCAAAACTACTCAACCAGATCATATCGCTCTAAATTATGAGCATGTTATATACTTTTGATTTCAATATTATTTATATATGACAGCAACAGCCTTATCTTAGTTATTTATATTTGGTGGAATGGGCAAAATACTCTCAAACAAAAAATCTTTTAATTTTGTGGTTTTTGAATATGTCTCATATGTTCATCAAGACTGCATTTATTTAATCAAAATACAGTAAAAACAGTAATATTGTGAAATATTATAATTTAAAATAACTTTGATTTTAATTTACTGTATTTTTTCAAAATTTCAATAAATTGTAATGGCCATTTCTCCAGTCTTCAGTGTCACATGATCTTTCAGAAATCATTCTAATATGCCGATTTGCTGCTCAAGAAACATTTATCAATGTTAAAAACAGTTGTGCTGTGAAATATTGTTGTAGAAGCCTTTGTGATTTTTCAGGAGTCTAAGATGAACAGAAAGATCAAAACAGAACAATATACATGTATTTACTGTTACTTTTTAGCAGCTGATTGTGTCCTTGCTGAACAATTAAATTCTTAGTTTTTCCATTTAAATCTTTCTGACCCCAAACTTTTGAATGGTGAGAAAAAAAAGTCTGTATGAGTGTTTATTTTAAATGCCCTTCTGAGGGCTGAAAATGTTCAAGGCTTTGATAAATACTCAAGGTTCAAAATTTTTAACTGACTTTTAATTGGTCTTAGGCTAAGCTCCGCCCCCTTGATCAATGAAACATTGCAGAACATCCCAAAAGAACCATCTGGGGATTTCCTTTTTTTTTTAACAAAACGTGCCCATAAAGGGGTTATATATTTAAATGAAAATTATTCGTCCATGTGTTGGAATGAAGTAATACTGTAAAGCATTTTTAAATACAAAATGTGTTGTATCCTTAGCGGGAAGTGAGCTTCCCTTTAATTTCTTTTTTTTTTTGTGGTGTAAATGGATAAAGAATGTTTTGCATAACGCTCTTACCAATCTCTCTTCAATCGTCTGGAGATCCTGGTTGACTTGACGTGACAGTAGTCTTAGTTTGCTTCCAATGACGTGGAGTTTCTCCCGGGCTTCAGCGCTGTCGTCCCCACCAGCCTCAGGGAGCAGCTCGGAGATGATCTCCTGCAGGGAGCTCACTCGCTTCTGTCTGCCCTGCAGCTCCTCTGCCAGATCCTGCCACCAGGGGGTGCAAAACATAAGCTCGGCACACAGATAACACCACAAACTAGAGGTCAGTCTTGATGGAGAAGCTGATGTTGTTCTGGTTTGGGTTTCTTGGACTCACCTTCAGGGTGTTCTGGTGTTCCTGAAGCATGGAGGGCTGCACAGAAGGGTCGTTGATGTTCACTGTGTAGCGTCTGCTCTCTGCATGGGCCAGCCATAGCAGTTGAGAGTGGACCATCTCGTGGAACTCCTACGTGAGTGCAGATTGTCAGTGGTGAGGGAGGAAGTTTCATATGGTATTTCAATTGAGGTTTTGTTTAAATCTTTGACAGATCTCTCACCTGACAGCGTCCTAGAGTAGTGCGCAGACTGTCCTCCCACCCCTCCAGTCCCGCACAAGCTTCTGTCCAGCGGTGATTCATGCTGCGCAGACCCTCCTGAAGCTCAGGTGCTCCTTCTGTAGCTCCCTGCTGCAGCTCTCGCCCACCCAGGTTCAGAGACAGTATCAAGGTCTTGTAGCGAGCAAATGTCTTCTGCATTTCCTGTGCAATGTGGAGCAAATTAGAGTGTGAAGACAATATCTTTTCCTTTCCAGTGTCTCTGTATTAATAATCTAAAAGATCGGATGTAACTTTGATGCTCACTTTAAGTTGTTTGACCCTCTCTTCTAAGATCTCAACACTGATGGCAGTCTCAGGCTTTTGCAGTCTGTCCAGCTCAGGGGTGACCCGATCCAGCCAGGAAGTGATGTCGTGCAGGTCAGAGGTCAGCTGCTGGGGGTCTCTGCAGCTGCACTGCTCTTTACTTACTGCTTGAGCCTGCAGCAGCTCCCAGCGCTCAATCACTCCTGCGCAGAACATGAACTTCATTAAGTGAAAAAGATATATATGCACATCCATCCATTCTTATGCTGTCTATCCATCCATCAACCTATCCCTTCAGTCGTCTACTTGATCTACTCTTTTTCAAACTCTCTGTCCATGTATCTATCCACCTATTCAACCTTTCCTCTATTTTTCTATCCAACAATTAATTGACCTTAGACATTCCTATGTTTGTTTGTCCTCTGATCCACTCATCCATCTATACCCAACTATCCTTCCTTCCATCCATCTATCTTTCAATTTAACTATTTATCCATCACCTATCCCTTCATCCAACCAACCAACCAACCAACCAACCAACCAACCAACCAACCAATCCAACCAACCAAACAACCAGTAGTTTATCCACCAATTCAGTCATTTGTCTACACATCTATCTACCCAACCGTGTGCAACTATCCAACAATTCATCCAGCAATTAGTTTTTTCCCCACCTAGCCACTCATCCATCTATACCCAACTATCTTTCCATCCATCCATCCATCCATCCATCCATCCATCCATCCATCTATCCCTTCATCTAACAACCTATCTACCTATTCATCTATTTACCCAACTATTCTTTTATCCACTAATTCATCCATTCATTTTTATATCTACCCAGCCGTTCCTCAATTTGTCTATGCAACTATCTATCCATCAATTAATTAAAGGGATAGTTCACCCAAAAATTTAAATTCTGAATTCTGTCAATGAAAATGACAATTTTAACTAACACTTTAATCAGTTTGTTTTTCCACCTATTCACTCATTCACCCGTCAGTTCCTCCAAGTCTATCTATTAATCCATAAGTTTATCCACCTATCCATCTGTCTTGTTACCTATTTACAGCCCATCTAGCCATCTATGCATGCATCCAATTTATCCACCTATCTTCTCCTGTCTACCTAGCTATCTATCCATCCATCCATCCATCCATCCATCTACCCAACTATTCATCCATCCATCTACCTATCCAGCTATACATCCATTCACTCAATTTTTCTTCATTCATCTATCGATGCATCAGTTTGTTTACCCACCTATCCAACTATGTATCCATCCTCTCATCCATCTATCTATCCATCCCTCCATGAGGTGGCATGAAAATGTAATTATATGCTATTTTTGATAAATAAGAAGCCTTCATGCTTTTAGACTCATCTAAATGAAATGACAAGTAGTCCCTTGCACATGTGATCTGCGTCAGTGCCTGTACCTGGCTATTTGTGAAAAGTCTTGTGAAAGGCTATTTGTGAAAATGACATGACTCACTCAGGATGAGTACCAGACAGACATCCTCATGTCCCTCTGTGTTGGACAAAGCATCCGTACCTGACTGTTTGTCTGCAGTGTTGAGGCCAGTGAGGCCTTGTTCCTCCTGCTGCTCCTCATCATCCAGGATCATAGAAACCCGCTTCATACTCTTAATGCTGCCGCTGCACTCAGACATCAGCTGGACCTGCACAGTGCACAAACACATGCACAATTACAATCACTGTTCATGCAGGAACTACATGTTTATGCTTTCAAAGTCTGCCTGAGGAAGAAGAGAACTTGCAAATTTGGTGTTTATGAAAGTGCTGGATTAAGAAGGAAGGGGTATATACTCACGTAGCCTTGTTTAAAAGGCGTGCTGGTGTGTGTAGGTGAGGAGGAGTCCGGCTTGAAGGATTTCCTTTCAGATGTGTTTTGAAAGTGCCAATTCTGTGCTGTGAGTTTGTGAGAGAAGGAGAGAGATTTAACTTGGGGCTTAAAACAGGCTACTTCATTTGGGCTATGATGACAGAAATGGACACAAGAAGTGGAATTATTTAGCTTTTGCAGGGATCACGAGAAATCAAATCAGACATTAAACTGACAGAGGCTGTTACTGTAGGATAGTGAAGCTGGAACTATACTGAATCCAAAAGTAAATCGACAGCCTATGTCCTAATGGACCAAAGCTGTGTTACTCTGTTTTTAAAACCAGAGGTGCAAAACCAGACCATTTATTCTAAGGATAAGAGAGCATCAAAACTGTCATGAAAACATAAAATAATCGTGTTATTGCAATGAAAAACAATTATAAGTGGATTTCAGGAAATAAAGTTCTTCTAAAAAAAAAAAAAAAAAAAATCAAACATAAGCATCAAACAAACATGTCATGTATGCTTCTCCAGTAATGAGCATAGCTTCAAGAGTGTGCGGCTTAGATAAATGAATGTTATTATCTTTTGCATGAGCATGAAAGCTCTAGAGGGGGATAAGCAGGTGCACTGAGCCATGTGAGAGGAGGGGACGCAACCTTCCTGTGCCTTCTCTTATACTCCCTGAGATCTGGACATGCCCAGCTCTCAACCCTCCTCTTTACCAACAGAATCTCCCCGCAGGCCCGAGTCTTTCATGATAAGAGCACATAGCAGAACAGGGTGAAGGGAGGACGCTTGCATCTTTTGATTTGAGAGAGAAAGTTCTGCGCTGAAAAGAAAAATACCAGGCCTTTGATGATCCAGCAAACCCAGTCTATTCATAAGCATACTGACAGTGATGTGGGAACAAGACAGGATGGAGAGAGAGAGAGAGAGAGAGAGAGAGAGAGAAAGAATAATGTGGAAAGAAAGTAAGAAGAAACTGAACAGATGTGAATGCACCAAAAAAAAATTTTGCAGTAGATTTTGCAGTAATCCACAACTAAAGCCAAGTGCACATAAAGGTACACGGAGGCCTACCTAAAGGCTCTTCCAAAGACTTCTTTATCACCTCAAATGAGAATTCTGGAATTTCTGTGACCTCTAATTCTGGAGGGAGAGATAATGAATGGCTAAACCAGTAATATGACGACCCGTTCCAGCAGTGGAAAAAGTCTCAGCCTCACGATGTGCCAATGGACATAAAACTGGCAAGAGCTGGTTAAAATTCTCATTTGCAATCTGACAGCTAAAATACATATTTGAATTATATCTGACTCCAGATTTAGGCTTATGAAAAAAAAAAAACCTGGTTACCAGAAAGTAAGTCAGTTGGCCTTTTTTCAAAGCTGGCGATTCATGGCTTTATCAAGTTGCTCAAAAAAGTCTGGTTACATAAACGTGTGGTCAAATTAGCAAAATTTTTGTGAAATTTGGTAGATAAAACGGCCCATTAAAGATGTTACTTTCAAACCAAACCATTCTGTTGGTCAATGTGATGAAACCATGGGACCAATTTGAACCCATTGCGAAATCTTTCACCTTCACGCAGAATTCCCAAACACGTGGATTCCTGTCGAAATGACTGGATTTCGCCGAACAACAGTAAACGTGATCATACCTGACAGGGCAGAGAAGAAAGCAGCATCCTCTTCCTCATCATGTGAAGAAGAGCCACCAACATCCCCGGTGTGGTCCCACTCCAGAGGGATGGAATCCACACTCACGGGGGTTTCACGGCCCGAGGGCTCCTGAGGTGGCGATAACAGGCTCATGGAGGGCTGGCTGGAGGAGACAGTGCCCTGTGTCCCTCTGGACTGTTCACCATCAAAGACGTCCAGCTGCTCCTGCAGCTGCCAAAAAGAAAACACCATCATTCATGCATTCATACTCTTATAACATGGCCCACATACAAAGTTATTTGCACAATTCTACCACATTTGTCACTGTAAAAAGAAGTGTAAAGAAATATACACTACCCTTTAAAAGTTTGGGGATTTTTAAAAATGTTTTTTAAGTTTCCAAGAAACTTAACAGTACAAATGTTAATATTGTGGAATAATTATTATAATTTATAATTTTTTTTCTATTTAAAAAAAAGCTGAATTTTCGGCAGCCCTTACTAACTCCAAACTTCTGAATGGTAGTTTAGCATAAACACGCTTTTCAAGGAAGCTAATTCACAAAAAGGTTCAAAAGGGTCTCAAAATATCCAAATACATTAAGAACCACAGCATGATACATAAGACAACGTAAAAACATTTGAGCGTTTATAATACCGGGCGGAGACTAGTGAGGCGCTGGTGGAATTGGGCCACTCTGCCAAACACGTTTTGACAGTACATGTGCAGCTCCTCTAACTCATCTTCTATCTCAACAGCGTCTTGAGGACAGCTCCTCTGAATCAGACCCTCCCCAAACACGATCAGAGCATCAATCTTATTGGTGTTCAGAGTGATCTCCTTCTTAAAACTCTGGAGAGTAAGAAAGTCCAGTTAAATTCTGTCATCATCTATTCTTTCCATCTATACACTAAACGTCTTAATTTAAAGGAAACACTGTTTATTAACCTTCAGCTGTTTCATCTTGTCTTGGAGATGGCTCTCTGAGAAGTTCTCCACATTGGTCAGCTGGAGGTCTATCTCAGTCAGCCAGACAAGGAGGCTTTCACGGGTTCCCTCAAACTCTTCTCTCTGGCTTGTGAAATGCTAAATGAGAAAAAGAGGTTCATTTATGCACTCGTGTAAACATAAATGCACAGATGACATGAAAAAATGAGTGTGTCCGTGTCCTCACTCTGAGTCTGCGCAGTATTGCAGCCACTCTCCTCTGGAGCGTGTCCCATCGCTGGTTCCCATGATGCACCATGGCCCTGAGTCTGCTGGCTGCATCAGCGCGGTTCTCCCATGCCAGTCGTCTGTACTGGTTATTAATAATCTCCAGCTGGGTCAGGCTCTCATGTACCTGCCTTTGGAAAACCTAAAACAACAAATCAAACACTACTAACTATGACCACAAACTGCTATTACTGCATACTCCATTTAATTAAAGCTGGATATTCAAAAAGATCTACTTTAACACTCCATTTCCATGCAAATAGTGAGTGTGTTTTTAACATTTCCGAAGTCATGCATAAATGACTAAAACATACAGTAAATGAAAAACTGCTGACAGGCCATAGATGACTGCTTGAGGAATCTGATATTCCATTAATCGTACTGATCGTGTTCCTAAAACATCAGGATTGTATTCAGGATGTATATAACATAATGGTTCAGTAGCACAGCCATTCGAAGGCTCTTAGTTAAGCATTTTGTTGGAATCAAACCTCATATTTCTGGAGTTCCTCTTTGGCGTCAGTGTAGAGGACGTCTGATGAATTGGGTTCAGCAGCGGAGCGCTCTGCTACGTTCAGCCAGTCCTCAAAGGAAGAGTAATCCTCCTGAAACTTACACCACAGACTCCATGTCTCTTCAATCCTGTAAACAGATACAAGTAATAAAAAAACAAATAGTCTAAAGCTATATAAATGTATATTTAAAATGACATTGATGTAAATCATAATAATAAACAATTTAATTTAATACTTTAATATTCAATGTGCATGTGTGCACTTTAAAACACATTTCATTTATCTGTACTGTAATTCATGTTATGCTTATTTATCAAATATATTATGTCATCTTCCTCAAAAGCATAATCTGTGTTTGGTGAGGTTACAGGGCATTCAAAATGAACACATTTTATCATGCAAAGCAAACTTTTACCAATGTCTCCTGCTCAACAGGGAGCTGTGAATCTTAATCAGGAAAGCAGTTTCTTAATCTGAATCCAGAGTGAATTGAAATTTATCTCCATAAAGCAATGCAACAGAATGACTAAACATCTGTGAGCAGTGATGGTGTGTTTCAGATTGGAGTCATACCTCAGCCTCCTCTCCTGAGACATGGAGCAGATGTTTCTCCAGCGCTGGTCCAAGCGCTGTGTGGTTTGCTGGATGGAGTCACTCTCTCCATCACGGCTGCAGGCATCCTCATCGCGCAGAAGCACGTCACACAGGGTGAGCACAGATGCCACTTTCTCGGTGTGCTGCTCGATGTCACGCTGCAGGTCCTAAACATGCACACATATGTTAAAGACGTACTTGTCACTTTATCAAATTGCTGAAAGATAAGTTCGCTTATTTTCAACCAGCTTTGTATTGTTATTATATCAGTAGTATATGTAAATAAATAATTGTTACAGATCAGACTTCCTCATTTTTGGTAATCCTGCCCATGGACAGTAAGACTGACAAAGCAGAAGTGAATTGTGAATGTTTAAGATTTTGGCAAAAGGGAACGCTACAGCCCTTTTTCTGATTTTAAAATGTTTTCACGTTTACACCATTTTATTGAAAGCTCAATGAATTAGCCCTTTAAACAGTCTGTATATCATGAAAAAGAACAATAATTCATTTAAATTACAGAAAATGTAAATAAATTATTAATAAATTAACTGAATTTTTTTATGAATTAAAAAAAAAAAAACATCCCCTAACAAGTATTTTTGATTTCGAGGAAAAAAAAAAAAAAAAAAATCACAGCATTCCTCAAACAAGACAAATTCACCTGATGAGAAAACAAAATTATATTAAGGCTTCTTTTCAGACAATATGTGACCCAGGACCACAAAATCAGTCATAAAGCTCTTTTTTTTTTTTTTTTTTTTTTTTTTTTTTTGATGTATGGTTTGTTATGATATTTGGACAATATTTGGCTGAGATACAACTATTTGAAAATCTGGAATCTGAGGATGCAAAAAACAACAAAGTATTTAGAAAATCACCTTTAAAGTTGTCTAAATGGACTCCTTAGCAATGCATATTACTAATCAAAAATTACGTTTTAATATATTTAAGATAGGAAATTTACAAAATATCTTCATGGAACATAATCTTTACTTAATATCCTAAAGATTTTTGCCATAAATATTTTGCTAAATTTTGACCCATACAATGTATTGTTGGCTATTGCTACAAATACACCCATGCTACATGTGACTGGTTTTGTGCTCCAGGGTCACATATATCTGGAATAAGCTGTTGCATTGGCAGAATTTTTCAGAATTTGTTAATGCATCAAAAAATTTTTATAAAAATGTGCCAGTCCCAAAAGACAAAACACATGTTTACTTATCTACAATCCGGTATTTCATCTGATTAAATCTTCTATTACATCATTTAAAAAAACTTGTAATTTGCTGACCTGTTGCTCAGCCAGTCTCTTTTGGATCTCATCTCTGTGGCAGATACTGTAGTGAATGGGTTTGACCAGCTCAGCTTCAATACGAGTGAGCCAAGAGCGAAGGTTATTCATGTTCTTATCCAACTGCTGCACTGTCACCAGCGTTTCTGTCAGCTTTTTCACCCTGAAAGACAGAGAGAAAGAGAGAGAGAGAGAGAGACTGCATATTCATTTTCATTCCAGAGCATTATCAAATAGATCACTTTGGAAAAAAAACTTGTGATAACATAAATCTTCTTGGACACTTTGATGAAAACCTGAGACCAAATGAAATCCTGTCAAAGTTCGGCACACTACACTTGACGTTAAACATTAAAAAAAAAAAAGAGAAAAAAAAGGGGGTCTGATAACCCCAGGTCAGATGACACTGAGACACAGACAAAGGGTGTTTGTCCCATAGGGATTAGATTGAACCATTTAAGTGTGACAGTGTGAAGCTTCCCGTTCTGTTGTTTGAGTGACCGCATGGCCTCACAAACTGTCTGAGCAGCCATACCTGCAGATGGCCGGCTGTGTGACTATAGCGTGCCTGAGTACATACAGTACCCCTGGCCCCATTGTGCCCCTGTTCATAAGAGATAATATGAGGTGACAGACCATTGCCCCCCACCACCCCCTCCACCCCATTCCAGCTATACAGTGGGACTAGGACAAACCATACAAGCCATATGGCAAAGCTGAAGCCAAAGACACTAGTGAGGGCTACGCTAATTCCCCCTCCTTCAGTATTAGCACCATCTGGCTGCTTCAGAGTACGTCACACCGCAGGACTGACCAATTACATGAGAGGCTGGTGACATCGTAGACAAGATTGGAAAGCATTGAGTTGTTTGTTTGCTTGCTAAGGACCACCACCTGATTCATATACTCGGTATGTGCAAATTTCCAACTGACTTAATGAGATTATGATTATGAGAGCATATGCCAGCTGTGGTAACCATCCATAGTACTGAAGATCACATCAAATTCTGAAGATATAAATGAGTACATGGAGAAATAAATAAATAAAAGTAAATTAGTCCTATTAGTGGGGAAAGCTTGGTGTAAATATAAATAATATAAAAAAAATTATTATTATTTGAACTTAGTGTAAGTCAAATCTATAACAATGGGACATGCATAGTAATAATATAAAATAAAAAATAGTATGGCGAGGCAACTTGCTTCACATTCACAAACTAATATAAAAGTCTAATCAAAGGCCTTATCACCACCAACAGGTCTAAATGAGGCAGAAATGCACAAATGAAAGAATGAATCAATCAGTCCTTGATGTGATGCAGGCTAAGGCATTTAAACAAACAAAGAGCTTTGATCAGTCATTAATCAATGGATACAGAGCAACAATAGCAAACATCAGGCAAAAAGGAAAGCAATTCGTTTTATCAATTTGGCATTTACTCCTCAAAGGATTTATTCACCACAGTTCAGTTTGGCTCAATTGTTTTTTGCTCACCTGGCCTCAATGTTGTCAAACAGGTGCTGCCAGCGGTCGTTGACATATTGCAAGGCGCCGTGGATCTCTGCCTCCTTAGCCTTGTCGCTGGCCAATAGGAGCTGCTCGCCCAGCTGCTTGAGGTGGCTCTTGTTCTCGCTGAAGAGGTTAATCTCCTCCATGCAGTCCTGAAGAGAGATGTGCACAATGAGCACCGGCCTCTCATGTGCTTTACTCATTAACACATCCATCCCAAACAAAACAGACTAACTGCACTTTGTCTCTGGATGGGTCTGACAGCTGTCAAAACTACGTTCCTTCTCTCAGCGTGAGCCCTCATTAAAAAAAAAAAAAAAAAAGGGGGAACAATTATTCCCACTGACCCCTCGGCAGCCCAAATCCTTTTCACTTTCTTCTCTGCTTTTAAGGGTTCACCTGTTTAGTTTAGTCCAGCCTGGCTCAATTTGAACAGCAGGCAGTAGAGTTATTATAGCACTGGCCATCAGTAACTGAGCTAGAAAGAGACAATGGCCAGTTTTCTGATATGTGAACATTAGTGATGTGACCTGAAACCCTCCAAAACCTCCACGGTAAACTACATACTAATGACTGCAGAGTGCTTGCGGTTGCACTGTTTGATGGTGAGAGAGAAACTGCACATACGAGGCTATTGTTGTGTATGAACAAAGAGGTAAACAAATGAACAGAGTTATGCAGTACGGCAATCTGACCTCAATTTTATAGTACATGCAGTAAGCTAGATTAGAGCTAATCTATGATGTTTAGAAAACGATGTACATTTGTAGCATTTTTGAGTACAAATGCTATGTGGTTGGATAGAATAGAGCCTCTGTGAAATGTAAAATCTGTGGGGCCTCCCTTGGGAACACTTAAGTGTGCTGTTCATTTGAGACTGCTTTAATCCTTCATAGATACTCATAATAGCACACACCATATAATACCATATTACTGGCCTACTTAAGCTCCTTACAAATGTGCAACAGAAACTCACCATGCAAAGGCACACGGAAACAGACCCATGTGATGCCTTTTTCTGAAATTAGCGTGTTGTTATTGTTATGTAACTATAAAAACGGGGTTTTACTAATGTAATTCATTACTGATAAATTAATACTTTTATTAAGAAAGGCTGCGTTACATTGATCAAAAGTGACAGTAAAGATATTTATTTAATTCTTTATAAAATTATAATTTTTAAATAAATGCAGTTCTTATCAAACAGTTCTAAAAATATATATATCTAAAGTTTCCATGAATATATTATGATTTGACATCTGACATACCATGATATAAATAAATATAAATGATTTTTGAAAGATCATGTGACAGTGAAGTAATGGCTGTTGAAATTCAGCACCGTCAACGGAATTTTAAAATATATTAAAAAAGAAAGCAGTTATTTTAAATTGTAATAATATTTCATGATAGATTTCTTTTAAAAAATCTGATAGACCCTTATAGAACTTTTGATGGGAGGTATTGCAAGTTGTACGTTTACAGAACAAAAGGCTGAGTGGGAATTTTCATTTTTGGATAACTTTCCCTTTAAGGAGTTTAAAAAAATCATAGCAATAAAGAAAACCATACTCTACCTTTTTAAGTTTCTCCACCATTTCCTCAATACTAAGGTTTGCGCCCCTGTGTGCCACTTTTTTCTCCATCTGCGTCAGCCAATCACAGAGCTCCTTGTTTTTATCATTGAAGATGATCCAGGCATTCAGGCGATCAGCTATTTCCTGTTTGCGAAGTGACACCTACACACAAGAGGAAGAAAAAAGGGTTAAAATGCTTGAGTATGCCAAAAATACAGTATTAAAAAACAGTACAGACAGAAAAGTTTCCCAGATATCAGCACTGGTAATGACATTTTATTTTTCATTATAATGACATTTATTCATTCAGGAAATATCTCTGAGAGCATATGGCCTACTCTCAAGTGCTAGAGAGAGTACAGAAGAACTTGCACTCTTTGTGGCTGGTTCACTACCCCAATTCACAAAGAAAAGACTTGAAAACAACTCCGTACAAAGGTGTCAGGTTACAACTATATGACTTTATTCTTTAAAAGCCAGCCATCTGAAAAGGCTTTTAACGAAACTCATCTCATGCTGTGAGATTGATTACCGGACTGTTAAGCAAAAGAGTAAAAAGCAAAGGCTCACTCGCTTTTACTGCTTTCTGTCAGTAAGGGGCTTGTCTATTAGTATGTACTAATACCAAGACACACTAGGGGACGCGGGCAGCGCTTTGTACTTCCCTGTTGCTTGTGTCATTCCTAGATTGCTGAGGCTTACATGCACCCTTTTAAAAAGAACGAAGGCATTTTCCATGCTACATTTGTCAGTGAAGGCTACACGTTTTCTTTGATCCATTAATGTAACACTTAGAGCTGAAAGAGAATGTGATATTGTAGTTTTCCTTCAAAACAAGAATATAAATCACGAGTTTAAAAGAAAGCATAAAGACATTGAGGTTAGTTGATCACTTCTATTCACAGCCTTTTTGTTGAACGTATTATTGATGCATTTCCTTCAGCCCAAGCCACTTGTCCCAACAATATGCAAAGACAAATAAAAGAAAAACAAGGCCTAGCTTTGCCATCTGTCATTCATTCCAGGGAATGTTTCCACCTGCAACCTGTTGGCCGCAGACACTGACGTACAATGTAGACTGACCTCATTGGCTTGGTTCTGGCGTCCGGCCAGAATTTCAAATAAAGACAGGACTGAAAACTCACAACAACAACTCCATAAACTGAAAAAGGGTTCATTAAACAAGGCACACTGCGTTATGTGGTGACAGGCCCAAGGGCTGGATGTAGGCCATGTAACGATCTGTCCTAAATGTGGCCTTTCTGTTTTTAATTGCTCAGGCCATTTACAGTTACAAGTGCAACTCCATTCAAATGTCAGCGGGCCATTCAGCTACTTTACTTAATGACCGCAGACCGGACACCTGCGCTAGATGGATAACCTCAGAAAAAAGTCCTCAGTCAGCCTTTACAATGCCTGGGAAGCAACTTAAAAAATTAGCTACATAAGTAATGCATATTGAAGAGCGAGTTAAAATAGACATTATTTTACCTAATAAAGAGCAAAACTAATGTAATTATACCAAAGTTTTAATGTTATGGGGATTGTTTGCCCAGAAATTAAAATTCATCATTAACCAATCCCTAAAAAACATTCGTTCTTTCGCAGAATACAAAAAGTACATTTTTGAGAACTATCCTGGACAATAGTATTAGTAGAGCTGTCAAGCTCCAAAAACTGGTCCATGTGTCTCTTGTGCTATATTTCAAGTCTTCTGAAGTCATATGATTGCTTGGTATGCATAAATAAATAACAATAATTTAAAGCAGTATTCAAAAAAAAAAAAAAAAAAGAAAAAACACACCAAATCTTTTCAGTGTACTGGTTCATTCAGTTCACAAAACTGATTCTGATTTGGTCTGAATGATTTTATAATGTATTTAACTTAAAGGTAAATTAAACTAAAAAAGTAACTGTTTGTTAATGGCTTAATAATTCTGCTGTAGTGGTAACAGATGAAAATAATTCCAAGTCTTCTGAAACTGATATTGTGCATGAGGCATATGAACAACTTTCATGATACTTCTATGGGGATTTTTGCATCCTTTTTGAATCTTGCATGGGCATTCATTCTCTATTCTTTGTAATGCATGGAAAAGAGAGACTCACATGATTCAAAATTTCTCCTTGTGTGTTCCACAGACGAAAAAACATGCGGTTTGGACCAGGAAGTGGGCAAATAAGTGAAAATATTCTTTTTGGTCTGACCTGTCCCTTTAAGGCAGGTGAAACATTTTTTCTTGTGTTATTTTCATGTCAGAAACAAATATGTCTCAGGACATCATTCTAATGAGAAAACTATTATAATAACTATAAATCTAGATCAATTCATACACATTCTCATTTTCCCTCTCTTTTTCTGTGCCATGCGGCACTGTGAAGTTTCCCCCTAACTTTCAAAGGTGAATCATTGTGTGCCTTTCAACAGCCTCTCATTCCCTCCTACTCTCACTCTCACTCTCTCAAACACAAACACTCACTCACCTTCAAGCACAGTTCTTCCCACTGGCTGTGAAGTTCTTCCACCTGGCCCTGGAGCAGCACGGTGTCTGTGGGCAGCACATACTGAGACACGTCTGTCTTCATGGTGGTCAGCTCTTTCAGTCCCCCAGCCCAAATCTGCAGCGAGTCCTCGTCCTCCTGCATAACACAGCAACCAGCGCCAAGTTAAACTTCCCTTCTCTGCCGCACGCTAAACCTAGTCCTCTCCCCCTCTCTCTGTGTCCCTGTCATTAGCGCTCAGGATTAAGGCCCGCTGGATGGGACGGGGGAGGGGAGGAGGCGGAGAGGGGAGGGCCCCTTTCCCCTTTCCATAACAGCATGGAAAGGGGTGATGGGGTAAAGGCCACACATCTTAAAGACACTATTATTTCCTTTGTTTGTCAGTTTCACCCACCTTTATTGAAGGACTGTTCCTCATCAGGGCTTAATCAGCAAGAAATAAAATCAATCTCAGCAGATGGGTTATTAACACGTTTCTAAAGTGCCATGATTATATCAACAGGTGTTTTTTCTTTACCTTGGTAATAGTTGGAGTGTATTAAAATACAGCAGAACTCAGTTGGCAGATAAAAGCACTTTGTTTAACAGTCATCAAAGCCAATCAGGAATTGTAAACTGTCTCTGCCAATTGACGACTAATTGCTCATGTAATATAGTAAGAACAGGCACAATTCAAGCAGCAGTTTTCTACAATTAACTGTATGTTTGAAGGAGTCACCAAATAAACGTAAACAATGCATACATTTAATGTTAGCTGATTTTACACTATAGAGCAGGGTCCAAATGTCTGAGAATACTAATGAATGCTAATGAATACTAACGCTTTTTTTTTTATTGTATATATATATATATATATATATATATATATATATATATATATATATATATATATATATATATATATATATATATATATATATATATAGACACACAGTACAGACCAAAAGTTTGGAAATATTACTATTTTTAATGGTTTTGAAAGAAGTTTCTTCTGCTCATCAAGCCTGCATTTATCTGATCAAAAATACAGAGAAATAATTGTTTTTAAATTTATTATACTTTAAATTATCATTTATTTCTGTGATGCAAAGCTGAATTTTTAGGATCATTATCACATGATCCTTTAGAAATCATTCTAATATGATGATTCATTATCAAAGTTGGAAACCGTTCTGCTGCTTAATATTTTTTCAGAACGTGATACTTTTTTAGAGACACTTTGATGAATAAAAAGTAAAAAAAAAAAAAAAAAAAAAAAAAAAAAAGTAATTCAGTGGGGTCAGTAATTTTTTTTCTTTTTTTAAAAAAAATAAAATCAATACTTTTATTCAGCAAGGATGTGTTAAATTGATAAAACGTGATAGTAAAGAAAATATATTATTAGAATATATATAATTAGAATTTTGTTTTTTTATTTTGAATAAATGCAGTTCTTTTTAACCTTTTATTCATCAAATATATTAGACAGCAGAGCTGTTTCCAACACTCATAATAAATCAGAATATTAGAATGATTTCTAAATGATCATGTGATAGACTGGATGTTACATGTGACACTGAAGGCTGGAGTAATGGTGCTGAAAATTCAGCTTTGCATCACAGGAATAAATTATGTTTTTAAAGTATATTCAAATAGAAAAAACTATTATTTTAAGTTGTAATAATATTTCACAATATTACTGTTTTTTTTCTGTATTTTTGATCAAATAAATGCAGGCTTGATGAGCAGAAGAAACTTCTTTCAAAAACATTAAAAATAGTAATGTTTCCAAACTTTTGGTCTGTACTGTGTATATATATATAAATAAATATAATTAAATATTACACAGCAATTTGTGAAAGCAAGACAGTTATTAAAATATACACTACTGGGATCGGTAAGACAGGAATAAATTACATTTAGAAAACTACTATTTTAAATTAATAATGTATCAAATTATTACTGTTTTAATGTATTTGTGATTAAATAAATGCAGCTTTGGTGAGCATCTTTCAAAAACATTAAAACACTTACTAACCCCAAACATTTCAATAGTAGTGGACATGAATTTCAGGGTGGTTTCGTATTTGGTTTGTTTCCCTTTTGCATTAATAATAACTTCATGTTCTGCAGCATGATTTAGGTTGATCCTAAATCTATTAAATGGAAGCAAGAGTATCTAACCATTTGCACATCTGCACAATACCATCACAAACTTGCTTACTTTTCATTGGTTAATAAACTGTGAAAAATGTCAATTTTATGTCAATGTTTACATTCAGTATTTCTCTATATTTTGCCAAATTCTCAAACCTTTGCTCTAAAAAAAAAAAAAAAAAAAAAAAAAAAAAACATTTTTTTTTTTATTGTATGATAATTTCTTATTGTATATATAATGACATTACATATCAATTACATTATCAATACAGCAAAATTACCTGAATTTGGGATTATAACTGATTGTTTGGCGGTTTTTACTGTCATCACTTTCAGAAAAATATATTACCTTGATGAGCTGCATGTGTATTTTTAGATCTTCTAGCTTCTCTGGCAGTGGACTCTTCAGTCTTGCTTTTATCTCTTCCAGTTTGAGAGCACTCTCAGCCAGGCCAGTTTCACAGAGTTTCCAGTTCTGCAAAGAAACAGCAGCATCTCTTAATTACGGTGAAAGATGTTTGCCTCTACAATCTTTTCTACACTGTGAAAAACAATACCAGATCATACAGTTAGACAGGAATTTCCAGGCTGAATATAGTCTTGAGCTCTACCAACAATATGTGTGGCATAATGTCAATTACATCATTTTGACCTTGATCCTGGAACATTCCTTTAACTGCACAAGTTCTGATTATGAGAGCCACTGATGTGCTTGTATTTTGGGTGCTGTCACTGTGTTATCTCAGATCAGTGAAGAGGGATTTCCCTTTCACATGGGGATACACCATCCCCCGCCTATTGTGAGAAAATGCACACAAAACACACTTCCAACCTTATCACTCTCTAAACCCCCTTCAAAACAATGATGTCATCATTCCTAACAGAAGAGCCAATCAGAGCTGGTTATGAGTGGGCGTGACTCTGGTGTTATATAATATCTAACAGTACAGGGGTTCAGCCTCTAGTTTAGGGTGACACAGAGCCCCACTGCTTGCCGGTGAACACTGTAACCTAATTTAGAATTGCAACGGTCAAATTTATTCCTTCAAATATGGTCCAAGTGCTTCATGATGCTACATAGGATTATAAATGTGCATCTTGTCATCAAAAGTCCACATGACAATTTATGCTGTTGTTGGTACGACTGTAACTGCAATCAATGTATGCTGCTCTGAAGCCTGTGTGAGCTTATATTATTAAGGTTTTGAAAATAAAGTAGAATGGAATATAATACAGTTTCCAGGCACATAGGTTACAGCACTTTCCAAGCTTTGTTCCCACATCTACCTATACTTTAGGCCTTAGGGCATTGTGGGAACATGTGTGAACAATGACAGATGACCCACGTAGACACTAACTGCACAGTGGCTTAGTAGCTGCGGTAAAGAAAGCCCTTGTTCTGTGTGATTTATAGATTATGGCAAGATTACGGCTGATCTCTCATCCTCAAAATGAAGAACTTTATTACTGAAATGCTCAGCAGGGTATGTAGGTCAATGCTGACTAAGAAAGACCCCCATATTAACCACTGAGTCTGCTCGGTTCATGCAAATAAAGAATTCAGTAAGACAAGGGTGTCAGCACTAATCGGATCTTGTTATGCTTATACTATATATTTTTTAATTAGCAGGCTAATTCTTGCTTGACATTCTTGCGACATCTAAGCAAAAGGATTCAAAACATTCGTCTAACAGAATAAAACACTGGCAGATTTGAAATATACTGAAAACTGTACCAATTTATTCCCTACATAAATGTAAATCATTTACAGTAATATTTGTCAATAGAAACTTTCACATAGTAACCAGAAATGTGAGAATTGGGTCACATACATGAGTTATGGTGTGTGCAAGAGCCTTTCTCTTCCCCACAAGGTCACAGCTTCGCTCCCACATCTCCTTGAGAGAATCCAGTTCAGTCTGCAGGCGTGTCTGCGTCTGCGCATCTGATAGTGGAAGGATCTGTCCGCCTGCCGCCACAGTCTGCCTGTACAGTTCTTCATGAAGCTGTAGTTGTTCTTCTGTCCACTGTGAGATAGAAAACATAAAAGATATTAATGACGGTGTTTGATTAGACTTTGAAGTCCAACATCAGCATCTGAAAGAGTTGAAAAGACCATTATATTCTCTTTACTGAATAATCTTACCTCAAAGTCTTTTATAGAGCATTTGAGTTGCTGTAAGCTGCATGGAGGCAGTCCTGTTGGTGGCAGAAGTTTATCGATGTGTCTGAGTAGCTTTGAAAGTTTCCTTGAGCTGGACTCATAGAGTTGCCACTGTCCCATCAGCCCTTCCAGACATTTGCCATGCTGCTGGACCCTCTGCTGTGTCCCCTGCCATCGTGTCTTTAGCTGTGTGAGTCTCAGGAATAAAAACAGTCTTTTAAATAGTGGTTTAACAGATGTTTTTTTATTTTAAGAGACCATGTCACAACTGATGAGCAACACATAATAGAGATGTTAATATCATAAAACAAACTGCAATTCCACAGGACAGGAGCTTTGCCAGTCATCTGAAAAATAAAACCAACCACATTTTATGTGGCTCACTACAAGACATTCGTTCCTGCCATTATTAAAAAAAAAAAAAAAAAGGCCCAAGAAACATCTTGATTGAAACCATGCAGGAGTTGCACCTGAAGCAGCACTTATCGGCTGAAAAGAAAAAATGATTTCATGCTGGTAGCACATGTAGTTTCATTTCCTGAGAGTCAGCAAGCTTGTTCCAGTGCTGAGCTCAAAAGAGCTCTTCTACACCACATAACTCCAAGAGTTATGGCCTCATCTGGAGCCCGTGGAAAAAAAAACAGTTGGAAAACCTCGGTTTTAATTACTCATCGGGAGACATCCTGTTCAGAACAAATTATTACACCACATTCTTTGATTTCTTATCCATGGCAGAGTCCCACACTGGAGGTTAGTAAGAAAAATCTGAGGTTACTGAGTATAAGGGAATAAGTTATTGAGTGTAGTGATATAAAAGCTCACCTGTCCTCATTCTGACTGCTCTCCAAGAAGCATGAAGCCTCACTGACCATGGCATCCTGAAGCTGCTGGCTGACGAGGACCTCCACTTTCAGCCTCTGGAAGATTTATTACTAATATATCAATATATGGCTCCGTTCAACCATTTCAAAAATAAATTACACAATACTCTCTAACCAAAAGCTCCTGTTGCTCTTATTTTATTAAAAAGAGTTAGGGAACATCTATAATGCTACAAAAGATTTATATTTCAAATAATGTTATTTCTATATATTTCTATTCATCAAGAATCCTGAAACACCATTATCACAAAAATATTAAGCAGTTTTTAACACTGATAATAATCATAAATGTTTATGTGACAATGAAGAATGGAGTACTTGCTGCTAAAAAAAAATGAAAGTTAACTTTAAATTGCAATATTATTTCAGAGTATTACTGATTTTACTGAATTTTTGCTTAAATAAATCAGCCTTGGTGAGCATAAAACACTCAAAATGTTAAAAAAACAACACTTTACCAACCCCAAACCTTAATAGTATTAATAACTTATGTAGTATTAATAGTATTAATGCCATGAAATTAGTAAGTCAATATTCTGGTTTCTATAAATCATAGCTAGCATTAACTAGCAATTCGTTGTCTTTGTCATATCCACATTATAACATTTATTTATATCTATGCATGTCTAAATACAAGTTATTCTATGTGCTATATGATACAAACATTGGAAAAGTGTCAAGCAAAAGAAGAAAAATGATTTTAATTACAAATGCCACAAATATTCCAATAGTATTGTTTTAGAATAAAGATTTATCAGAACAGGATCTTAATTGGAATATGCAATGCAGGTGTACATGGTCATTATGAAGCAACACGATTCACATGATAAAACTAAATATTAGAATATAATTTTTTATTGGATTTCATAACTGTATTCTTTACCTGATGTGCAGCTAGCTGCTCTCTTACAGCAGCACAGTTTCCAGACATCTGATTGGATGCCCCAGCCTCGATTGTGTCCAGGAGCTCCATCCAGCACTGGCACTTCTGCTGGAAGTTCTGAGCATGCAGCAGCTCTCCATACATCTTCCTACAGACAGAGATGTGCATTGGCATTCACCAGACACAGTTTAGTTACAGCTCATGTTAGGGTGTAAAAAGTATGGAAAAAAATGTTGAAGTAATATTTCATCCAAAAATGAAAATTCGCCCTCATGTTGTTCCAAACCAGTAGTTTTTTTCCCCAACAATAAAACAAAACAGGAGATTTAAAAAAGTTTTAAAAAACAACATGATGATCAAAAAATAACAAAATTCTCATGTTTAGGTAAACTATCCCTTTTACTAAGATATATGGAATCAAGTCTATTTCAGGCCTAAATCAAAATGTTTGAGAATGGACCAGGTTTAATTTAGTGAAGTTTGACATGCCTGTGTCGGTCTGTGGCCTGAGAGAAGACCTGAACCCATTGTGTGTTGAGGGTCTGTAACCTCTCCTCCTCTGCAGAGCTTAAGGAGAGTCCGAAACTCATCTGATTCAGAGCAGCAAGGTGAGGGTTCAGCCCACTCAGATCTAACAGAACCTTAGAGACAGAAAAAAAGAGAAAGATTTACATAAAATCAAACTGTAACCTTTTAGTTTGCTCTAAACCACAAAGAGGAGGACAAAAAGAAAATCAATGAAAACAACCTCAAGAAATGCCACAGATTCACCTTTAGTCTTTCCAGGCTTGCAGCAGAGGAGCTCATAATGCTCTCAAAGTTTTTAAGTTTTTGCTCCATTGACTTCAACTCAGTGCTGAAACGGCGGTGCTCCTCCAGCTCCTCCTATAGATCAAGAGCAGCACAACACTTGCGTTGGATGTTGTAGAAAAGTTTGTCATTGGTCAGCAGATCAATCGAATTACTTCAATGTTGTATTTAACCTTTTAAAGATATTAACATGTCGCCCTTACCTGGACTTGTGCCCCAATGTCAAAAAGTGCATTGCCAAGATGCACATGGTCACGTGACAGTAGCCTGGTTTCTGATTTGATCAGAGAGGCTGACTGGGGATTCACATGTTCAGTGAGAAGCTTTGAGGCCTCCAGGACGTTTCCCACTGCTTTGCAAGAGGCATGTCTTTCTCCAGAGCCTGTGAAAGACATTGTTTTTTAGACATTGGGTTAGAAGAGCCACAAAGGAAGTTACATAATTTATCATGTCATAAAATAGTATTTTTAATGACTTATACCAGTGTTCAAAAGTTTTTTTATTTATTTTTTATAAAGTAATAATTTAATTCAGCAAGGATGCATTAAATTGATATAAAGTCATGGTAAAGATGGACTTATAATCTTACAAAAGATTTCCATTTCAATTACATGCTGTTCTTTTGAATGTTCTATTCATTAAAAAATCTGGAAAAATATTCAGCAGTACAATTATTTGAAATACTGAGAATTATTTTTTGAGCAGCAATTCAGCATATTAGAATGATTTCTGAAGGATCATGTGACACTACAGACTGGAGTAATGATGCTAAAAATTCAGCTTTGCCATCACAGGAACAAATAATATTTTAAAAATAATTATTATTGTTATTAATTGAAAAATATTTAACAATATTACAGTTTTTTCTTTATTTCTGATGAAATACATGCAACCTTCAATTTGTAAGTTAGCCACTGATATCTATTTTTGAAAGGTAAGACTGAATCAGTAGATGGTAGGAAAAAAACATTTATTAAATAAATACAGCAGCTACTAAAAAACATTAATTAAATAATAAAAACAGTAACTAAATAAAAATGAATTACTTTTTCCTTTTTCATTATTTATTTTCATTTTATAGACAAAATTATTCAAAAATACAATTTTATAGACATAAAATTATTCAGATGATCAATTTTTTTTTAAATATCTATTGATTATTAACATATGTTAAATATAATATTATTTATGTTTAAGCTTAAACAGCAATTATAAGCATTTTTTTTTTTTGAAGTTTAAGAAACTATGTGTATGCATTTTAAGAAAATAAATGCCAATTTAGACAAATTGAATAAGAACTGATTTATGATCCGATGTTCTTTTGTGTTGAACATTTTTTGGTAAGAGTAGCACAGGTCTCATTTGCTATTTTTAGCCCACAGAGAAAAGCTTCAGCTCAGATCTCAATGTTCCTTCTTTTCAAAAGCACAACCGGACTGAAGTACTGCAGACCCATCTGTAGGACTAGAACACTTTAGCACTTAACAAGTACATGCTGAAATTGGCTACTATTTAGGTCTGTTTTTTCACTGTGCATTGTTACTTTGCATTTTCTTTACAAATTACAAAAAAAGAATACCAAACCAGCACCTTACATTTACAAATTATTTAACATAAAAATATTTATGTTTATCATTACTGCTGTGAACTGTATGGGTTTAGTTTGCTTTAAGGGTTGTTGTTGTTGTAATCCCTTTTGTTGACCACCAACCTTTTACTTATGTACTTGATTGTGTTCTGTACTTCTGATCTATTGCATTTTGATTGATTTTTCATTTGCACTGAGCTCTCACCTGGCATTAGCATGCATATTCAGTCATTTTTAGGTAATTGAGGCCAAAAATCACAGAGTAAAAATCTAAAATTACCATCTCATTTAATTAACAATATTTCAAGTAATATGCAATTGGCATTTTCCATTTCTTGGGTAAGTGTGATCAAACCTCTGTCTGATAACACTGCAGATGTGGATGGAATGAATAAGTAAATTCTCTACAGCTACAGAGTATCAAGATACTATCTGGATAGGAAACATATCCTAATGCCAAGTGTTAAAGGGGCCTAGATACTATTAATTACTCACACTGATGCCCTGCATCCTGCTGTTGAGTAGCTCTACAGTGTTTTCTTCTCTGTCTGAAGAACTCATAAGCTCTCCAAGCCTCTCCCAGTGCTGATTTAGATGAACACAGAACTCTCTTGTGAGGCGCTCGTATTCCAGCCAAAGCCGCAATGCATTCTGGGCTTTTAGTAAATCGGCATGCACATCTTCAGTCACTGCTTGATGTCTGAAAAGAAAACAACATTAATTCCCAACATAGGTCCAGACAAACAAAACTTAAAAATCAAACATGTTCTGTTCTCTCTTTGCATTGCAAAGTCTGATTCTGATTAATTTTAGTGAATCAGCTTGTTTGCATTATTCATCTTTAATAAATGTTGACTCAACTAAACAGATTCATCAGCTAATTTATAAAGGTGCTACCATTTTAAAGTAGCTTTCAAAGTGTAATTTCAGTTTAAAAGGTGAATTAAAGTAGGTGAAGGATGTGTGAAGTAAAATTACTTACCGAGTTCTCTCCTTCTCGAGATGATCAGACAAACGTTTAGATGCATAAGGGTTGAGTTTGTCTTTCAAGTTAGAGAACACCTCAGTTAACTGGGTCCAGGTCTCTGATTGGTTCAGCTCCCTTTCAAGCTTCTGTTTAGAAGCATAATATTATAATACCCAATAAATCACATTGCTAACAGTAATGGCAATGTTGAATATTTATATTGCTTGAATTCTCAGGTTCTCAGGAGAATAAAATTGGTGTTTAAACATTGAAGTTTATAATGTTAACAGTTAGTATATCTTTGTCGTTATTTAATTTTTTATTTAATTTTGAAAGTAGAAAATGAGAAAACGGCTCCTTTTTTGTTTTTAAATTTTTTTTTGCAAAAAACAAAAAACAAGATTTCGGCTTGTCAAGGGTCTGCCACGGTACAGGTTGTGTCGAGCCATTCATTAGTCGTGTTGTTTGATGAGAAAAAGATTAAATGTAGTTGCAATTAAACGGGTTAAGAATCCCTACAACTGCTGCAGCAGAGGACTATTATTCTGCTGTGCAGAACTGTAGAAAAACTGATAATGGCTCTGTTTGATCTTTGGCTGACCAATCAGCAGAAAGGGTTGTTTAATACCCGCACACATGTAGAAATGGAATATTCAAGCTATTTATTTGGTTTTTTTTTTTTTTTCTACCCCTGAATGAAAAACGAAAAATTAAGCCAAATTCTTGTTTTTCAATTTTTGCAAAAATACGTTTTCTCAATTTCTACTTTCAATATTAAATAAAAAAAAATCAAATGACCAAATGATACACTGACCACTAACAACCTTACAATTTAGAAAAAGTACAACATTTACTCACTTGCAGGTGCTCCACATGAGTTCGGCTCTGCTCAGATGAGAACACAGAAACTCTGCAGAGCTCCAGCTTGTAGACCACCCCGGTTGTTTGCAGTTCTGCTGCACTCATTTTAGATTCAAAGTGAGCCCATTCATCTTTGATTGGCTGTAAATCCGACTTGAGAGCATTTATCTGAAAAAAAAAAAAACATTTCTTCACTTAATCAAAAGTGATGAATGAACTCTCATTGAAACATTTGACACATTTGAAGATGTAAAACAACAGTTACACACAAATCAACGGAATTCTTTCTAATGTTATATCTACGCATCCACAGAACCAAAATACCCAAAATCTAAGAGATACAACATCAACTGATTGGTGTTACTGATCAAATATTGTAATATATAATAAAAAAAAATACAATTCTGATAATATGTTTTGATGCAATATTATTAATTATTAATTATCAATATTAAATCAATATTATAGGGGTCATCGGATGCTACATGCACTTTTACAAGTTGTTTGAACATAAATGTGTGTTTTTTAATCTTGTTAAATCATTTCCCCTTTCTCATATCAAGCCAATCTCAGATGCCTGTCTGTGTGACGTCAGGCCCCTCCCACGATTGTTGATTGACACTAGCGTTTTACCTTACATTACATTACATTTATGCATTTAGCAGACACTTTTATCCAAAGTGACTTACAGTGCATTCATGTTAACATTTTTTACCTAACGTGTTCCCTGGGAATTTAACCCACAACCTTTTGCGCTGCTAACGCAATGCTCTACCACTGAGCCACAGGAACACTTAGACCCGCCCTGAGTGAGCTGTCAACAGTCCGCAATTGTTTCAACGCCGGAGCAGGAGAAAACAAGAATGGCTCCTAAGTGATTGAGGTGTTTTGTTGTTGGATGTGATAAACATAACATAGCAGTCATCATTTACTCCTGACATCTGAGGTGCTGAAGACGCAATGGATTACATTTGTTTTTGAAGGGAATGCGCCCCCCGATCTACCTAAATGTGTCTATGTTCGTGTGAATCATTCTGATCCAGCTTCACCTAAAGTGAGTATAAGGTTCTTTTTTTAATTTTTTGCAAATCACCTTTCCTAATAACATGCAAGTTAGCAAGTTCCACGGCTAAAGTAAACAGTATCATGAGAACGGCTCATCACCCCACAGAAGAGAGGGGCAGGGTGAGCAGAGCTCATTAGCATTTAAAGGAACATGGACTAAAATGGCTTGCTGAAAACAGAGCTGATTTTGACATGGCAAAAAAGGTTGTTGTTTCACACTACCATTGAGAAATTTTAACCAAAGTATGTTATAGACTTTTCATTAAGACCCTAAAGAATCATATCAGCTTGTGTAAAATGGGCATCTGATGATCCCTTTAATAGAAAAAACAAATACATATCATGACCACTCACATAAGCACAGTGTTTTTATAGTGCTTTAGTGCTGCTGCAGTATGTTCACTACTATTAACACGTTTAGGGTTGGTAAGTTTTATAAAGATTTTGAAAGAAATCTCTTAGGCTCACCAAGGCTGTTCAAAAATATAGTGAAAACAATAATGTTCTGAAATATTATTACAAATGAAAATAACTTTTTAAATATATTTTAACATGTAATTTATTAGTGTCACATGATCCTTTAGAAATCATTCTTATATGCTGATCTGATGCTCAAGATTAATTTATTATCAATGTTGTAACAAATCTGCCTCTTAATATTGTTGTGGAAATTATGACACATTGATAAATTTATTATCCTTGCTGAAAGTATTATTTTCTTTAAAAGAGACCAACATTTTTGAAAAGTAGTATATGTGGCCAATGTGCACAAATTTACTGATGCATTCTGGCACAGGGTTTAAGAACTTACCTGTTGACTCAAAGCTTGCCAGTCCTGGACGGCTGAATTCACCTGCTTGGAGAACGCTTGATCTCCAGGATGTTCACCATCCTGCTGCCCGAACAGGTGAAGAGCTCCCAAAGCCTTCAGCTCAGAGGACTTCACCTGCAGCCTGTCCTCTGTCTCCTGCAATGAAGCAATATCCTGGTAATATTTCTGGTATCAGTATACTGTATATTTCTGGTAACTTTTTCAAAAGCATTCCTTTGACTCACTCTCACACCCACAAATAACAACTGCAACATTAAATCTTCAAGCTAGCTGTGAGACATGAGACTCACCTCACACTCCTGCAATGTTTGCTCAATCTGCGAGCAGCTCTCTGGTCGCCAGCTGTTTTTCACCCATTCAGTACGTTGAGAGATCCAGCTGTGGATACAGCGCAAACGCTTTTTTCTGTCCGTGCAGGCCTGCCACTGGTCCTCAACATCATGTATCTAGAGACAGAAGAACTCGTCACATTTCAAATACAATGGCTTTTGCAGGTTATACAGGTTACTGCATCTATGCTGTACTTCTGCACTCACCTTGCTGTCAATTTTGGCCTGTAGAATAAGCCAACTCAGACTGAGAGCTCCCAGTTGCTCAGCGAACAGGATGCGCTCATTGCGATTGGTGGGTTCATTCACTGATCCTGCCCACTCCACAGACTGGTGATTCAGAAAGTCAACGTACGGCTGATGACTGGTCATTTCAGCCTTAAGATCCTAATATATAAAAATACAAGTGTGGAATATGACGTTAATGTTTTCTAAGATTTTTTTTTAAAGAAATAAATACTTTCATTCAGCATAGACACATTAAATTGGTCAAAAGTGACAGTAAAGACATTTCTAATGTTACAAAAGATGTCTATTGTAAATAAATGCTGTTCTTTTGAACTTCCCATTAATCAAAGAATCTGTAAAAATATATCAAAGTTTACACAAAAATATTAGGCAACACAACTGTTTTCAACACTGATAACAATAAGAAATGTTTCTGGAGCACAAAAATCAGCATGTGTGACCCTGGACCACAAAACCTGTCATAAGGGTGAATTTTTCATCTGAAAGCTGAATAAATATGCTTTCAATGTATGTATGGTTTATTAGGACAATATTTGGCCGAGGTACAACTATTTGAAAATCTGGAATCTGAGGGTGCAACAAAATATTGAGAAAATAACCTTTAAAATTGTCCAAATGAAGTTCTTAGCAATGCACATTACTAATCAAAAATTACGTTTTGATATATAAACGGCAGAAAATTTACAAAATAACTTCATGGAACATGATCTTTACTTAATATCCAAATGATTTTTGGCATAAAAGAAAAATGTATAATTTTGACCCATACAATGTATTTTTGGCTATTGCTACAAATATACCCGTGGGACTTAAGACTGGTTTTGTGGTCCACGGTCACATATTAAGATCATGTGACACTGAAGTCTGAAGTAATGATGCTGAAAATTCAGCTTTGCCTTCACAGGAATAAAGTTTTATTTTAAATATATTTAAATTGAAAACAGTTATTTTAATAATTATAAATAGTAATATAGTAATACATTATATAGTATAATATAGTAGTAATTAATAGTAATAATATTCCACAATATTATGATTTTTACTGTATTTTCGATTAAATAAATGCAGCCTTGATGAACATGAGAACAAAACGCGAACCAAACAAAGTTTTCCATTTATACCCTGAAATAATGAGAAAGCAGAAAATCAAAAGAATTAAAAGTGTTTAGCAGGTGGACTACCTTCAAAGCCTGTAGATGTCTAGACAGATCAGAGGAGCTCAGAGAGCTCTCATCTTCCAGTCGCCCCTCTACATTTTTGAGGCAGGAGGTCAAGCTGGCCAAGATCTGACTGTGAGACTGCTTTGTCAACAGCTAGAAAGAGGGCAAGAGGATGCTTACTTAAACACTATCAGTTTGACAGAGCTTTTCTTCAGATGGATGAAGGAGACAGAGGGAGAGAGAAAAACAGAAAGAAACTTAGAGAGAGACATTAGTCGTACTTGTTGCTGTGTCTGGTGGAGAGTGGGCAGGACGTTACTCAAGTTCGTCCATTCCTGCTCAAGTTGAGCCAGTCGTCTGCGCAGACCTGGAGCTTCACCGTCAGTCAGCTGCAGTATCTGTGCACCTGAACGTTCTGCAGAAGCTTTCTGTGCTGAACGGCACTCCAGCTCCTTGAAGAACTCCTACAACACACAAACCATACCACATTCCTATTTAGGCATTTTAGGTATGACACATACTGTATGGTCATGTTTTATTTGTGTAAAAAAAAAAAAAAATCTAATTATATTCACCATGAGCTGGGTAAAGACTGTTCTGGAGTCCAAGAGACCAGAATCAGAGAAATTGTTCCACTTCAGAACCTGTTCTTGAGCATGACGCATCCATTCTTCTAGTTCTGTTGAGTCACGCTGGAACCTACACATTCAAACGCATTAACTTTGTTACCTATTCATTTGTTCATACCTTACCTCCAACAAAATGGCATTAAAAATTATTATTTGGTTATTGCTTTTCTCACACCTGTCATAATTCTTTCTGATCTTCTGTGTAGACTGTATCTTCTGCTGTATTTGATTATGAAGCTCCATCCAGCGTAACAACAGTTGTGATTTGGAGACAGTCTGGCCAGGCCACTTAGGGTAACAACCCTTTTTCTGTAGGATCCTGGTTCGGTCTTGGACCTCCCACACCTGAGGCCTTGTGTCTTCTAGGATCTTGTGCAATCTCTGACAATGAGAGAAAGTGGAAAAGAAAAGAAACGTTTGTGGGTTAAATTTTAACACTTGGGAAATTAAAACACACTTTTTCCCATCTCATCATCCACCTCCTCATCTCTCTCAGCCTCAACTGCTTACTCAGATGGAGTGGCTTGTGAGGATGGGAGTGAGTTCGATGTACATCTATTACAGACACAAAAGGGGTAGTTTGCTGTTCCTCCTATATCAATCCACCTGAGTAATGAGCTTTGGTAGACATAAAGAGAAAAATAATATGACTACTGACTGTTCCGTGCGATTCAGTGTAGCTGAGAAATTAGCTTTCGTAATAGTGAGGGGGAAAAATAATAAAAGAGCGACCAGTGCAGGCTGCAGAACATGAAGTTCCACAGATGTGGCAACTATCGCTCTGAGTAATTTAATCAGGAACATCATGTGCTGGACCAAAAAAGATTCTCATGCAACATACAACCAAAGAAAAGAGAAGACCTTCTCCCTTAATTTTGCCCCCCCCTCACACTCCTACATGTCTCAGACACTTATTACTTTTGCTACTTAGTTGGTTTCCTACCAAATCACTAATATCGGCAGGAGTCCTCTATCGCTAAGGCAATAATGTGCTCAGCAAAAAATAAATAAAAATAAAATAAAAATAAACAAAATATGCAGTAAAATCCCACAACTTCTACAGGTATGTGATTTAATAATTCAGACAAGAAACTGCTTAAAAAATAAGTTTCCTAATCTACAATTGTCTTCTTTTATCAGCAAAATATGTATTTTTTTAAAAGTAGTTTTTTCAACAAGAATAAATTTACATATTTACACTTGTTTATTCCCAAATAAATATACAAAACCATTTAAAATTTTGGGGTTGGTATGATTTTGTTGTTTTGTTTGTCCATTTAGTTGATTAAAAATATAGTAAAAATTGAAACAATTTTACATTGTGAAATAACTGTTTTCTATTTAAAAATAGAAAAATCAAACTCCATCTGACCAAAATTTTTAAAATATAATTATAGCCTATAAGGGCTGAAGTACTCCAGACTTCAGTGTCACATGATCCTTCAAATCATTGTAATATGCTGATGCGGTGCTCAAGAAACATTTGAAGGGTTGAAAAACAGCTGTGCTTAATAGCTTTGTGAAAAATGTGATACAGTATTTTAAATGTTTTACTGTCACTTTTGATCAATTTAATCTCTTCTTGCCAAATGAGAGTAGTAATTTATATCAAGGAAGAATTTTTGAATGCTTGAGTGTATAAAAATATATTGTTCTTTACCTGTATTTTTTTTCTTGAGCATAAACCTCACTAAAATGCAATTTTGCTCAATTTGAAACTTCATCTTTAGATATTTAAACTGTGAAACAAGACAAGGAATTTGTTTCTGTCATTCCCATGCAAAGTCACAGGATGTAAAACACAGCTAAAACTATCAAAGGAGACCTATACTCAAAGGAGGTCAGAGACAGGCAGCCATTAGCGTTCCCAGGGATCTGCGGAAACAAACCTCAAAGGACTGCAGCTGACACTGCAGTTCTCCCTCTGGCTCTGAATCCAGACTGGACATGTTTGTCTCCATCTCATCCAACTGTTTACGCAGTCTCTCAGTGACCTCCTCGTACTGAGACCACTCCTACAACACACACAGAGTGACGAGAGAGCTTCTGTTGCTCATTTCTCTTAATACATTTTATACATGCCATTTACTCCTATAAAATCTTGGTTTATTAAATTAGAACTAAATTCAGACAGATAATGAGAAATTGTTTTGCATTGTAAGAGACCGATAACATTAAGGTTTGAATAAGTTAATTCCATTATACCTCTAAGCTGTGCTGCATTTGGACACCATGAGTTTGTGCTTGACCCTGTAGATCTGATATTAACTGCTCCACCTCTGCTTGGCCCTGCAGTGACCCCTCTGGCAGCTTCTGGTATAGCAGCTTGACCATTACAAGGCCCTGACCCAAATCTTGGAAGTATTTCTGTTAACAGTCAATTCCAAACATTATTAGAGTGTTTTAAGCAGACAAAAAAAACATGTATTATTATTAATAATAATATAATTACTAAGTTGATCAGCTGTGTACCTTGTGTTCTGTGAGCAGACTGTGCAGCTGACTGCAGTTTTGTGGCTGTGCATTCTGACTGCGCAGCAGCCGCTCAGAGCCCAGCTCCAGGAGAGCCCGCAGACCCTTCAGAAGAGCTTCAGAACATCTCTGGAGCTCAACATTATTCTGTCCCGCCGATCTCCGCCGCTCAAGTGCCAAAGCCCATGTGCCGTCTTGCAGACTCACAGAGCAAACAAGCACATTAAATCAGAACTTGTAGTTACTGACCAGTTCTAGCTTAGCAACTGTTGCGGTCTACCATTTTATCAGACATCTTTACACACTTTTCTAAAGTATGTTTGTGTGTATTTTAAGTTTTAAAATACAATTTTTTAAAAAAATACAGTAAAACGTTGTTGCATGGTCACTTATTATAGTGACAAAAGGTACCCAGAGAAGCTACAAGCAATATCTATTCATTTATTTTGAAAATATTAAATAATTCTTAAAAACTCATGCTGTGGATTAACTCCATTTAGGATGTTACTAATGTCATTTACATATTGAGGAGGCTTTTCCCCCTAAAAGTTTTCCTTTATTCTGTAGACTTTGCAAGTGAATTGGTAATACCTTGATGCTTGAAAGGTCCTTGAGGAGTTTAGCTGAGTCTTCCATCTGTGATCCACTGGCATTTAACACAGTCTCCGGAATCTCTAACAGATGCCGTCTCATCTTTGTAGGCAGGAAATAAAAAGATGCAGAAATGCAAAATCAGCCTCTATGAAATGTACTCTGTCAGCCACTTCTCTAAATTTTTTAGATATGAATATAAACTTGTATTTTTAGTAAATTTTGCCCTAACTGAAAATTACCTGCTTTACATCTTGTCCCTTAGTTATTATAACTTTACTACCATTCAAAAGTTTGAGGCCATTAAGATTTTTTTTTTTTAATAAATGAATGCTTTTATTCAGAAAGCATGCATTTTGTTGCTCAAAAGTGACTATAGATATTTATAATATTTTAATTTAACCCCGCAGGGTAGTTCTTTGGTTTTAGTAAGCATGTTTACAGGGCTGAAACTGACCTCTAAAGAACTGACGTCCTGACATGAGGTGAGAAGCTGGACTAAACTCACTTGATCTTCACCTCCTCCTTCAGACTGTGACAGATCACTGATAACTGTGTGATCCTGAGACTGGCTGCTGCTCTGGTGAACCATGGCCTCAATAACATCTCTCTGTATTCCCTAGAGCGTTGGAAGGGCAGTGTTTAGTCATACGAAAAATACTTGAAATGATAAATCTCAGTATACACCTAGATTTCACATAGAATTACCAATGTTGTATCTTCCTGTGGCACATATTCTGTATGCTGGGAGGAGAGCATAAGAGGAGCTGTGGCATCGATGGGTTTAGTCTCTGTCTGGGTCTGATCACCATCAGTAACATTTATTGTCTCTGTGTCACGTGGCTTTGGGCTTGTTGTTTTCACTTGATCACTTGTACCGGTTTCTGTGTTTACAGATACTTCATTCTGATCTACAGATTCAAACTCTTTAGTCAATTCATTGGCATCACTTGCTTTTAACATGGTGGTTTCTGAGGATATTCCTGGCTTTGCTGGAACTGCTTCAGTCAACTTGGTTTTGGGGCACTCATTTTGCTTTTCCTCAGCTATATTTGCACTGTCAGTCTTCAGACTACTATCATTTGTAAATTCTTTCGAATGTTGGGATGTTAGTGCAAGTGAGGAACTCGTCTCTTCAGTAACTGGTCTGCTGACTATGCCAGGCATTTCAGAGAAGTCAGAAGGCTCGAGTAAACAACTTCCTGTGTCAGCGTCCTGAGTTACATACTTGATTGCATGAAAATCAACTTCTTCAGGAGATGATTCCTAAAGACAAAAACAAGCACTGTAACAAATTTGAATATTAATACAGAATATAAAGTTAAGTGTGTGTTTATCTGCATTTTACACTGTTTGAGCGGGGCTCATCCAAACAGTCAGAACTATCTATTTCACAATTAGGAATGTGAGAAATAATAATAATGAATCTTAATGCCTGCCATTAAAGAGAAAAAGTCAAATGACTCTGTTGGGGTCAGTCTTTACCTTAGTGACACAATCTCTTACAGCAATGTCAGCACCTGACTTAGCATCTTCCCCCTCTATTGTCTCATCTGGGTCCTGGTACAGAAAAAGGAAAAATGATTAGAAATGATGAAATGATTAGAGATGATGGTCCAGTGTATTAGAAGAATAGACTCCCTAAAGACGAATGAAGAAAGAAGCTGTTACTGAAAGAAGAAATGGAGTTATATTCGGCATTCTGCAAAGAGTGCTGCCTTCGTGCTCAGAAAAGAAAAGCATTTGTTTGCAAAGCTGACTGAATTCTAAACATAAACAACAAAAATTCCAAGACTAGCAAAAGCATCCACCACCAACTCCTGTGAAATTACAGAGAAAAAAAGACATTGCCATTATCTAAAAAGAAAGAAAGAAAGGAAATATAAATAAATATGCATATAAATAATATCATATATATTTATTTATGCATATTATTAGAATTGTATTAATATCTACCTTTCTTAAATGTATATAAATAAAAAATTAAACACTGCAAAGAGGTCCAAAGTTCAGACAAGAGCTCAGAAATGTTCCCTCTTCAGGGTTTGGCAAAGCCTGGGAAATAAATTGAAGGTTTTGAGGTTTTACCTCTGGAACACTGCACGTGAGAGTTCCTGAGGACGAAGACTGATTGTCTTCATCATCCTCCTCAGTGTAACGACCTTCCATAGAGACCTGCCACCAGGGTTATGCAATGACATATTATTCTTTACTGTAGGTTTTTATAGTGACAGAACTAATGAGCTCATCCTCATCTTAGATGTCTTCTGAGTTAGAGTAGACATGATGATGAGTTGATGGACTTACCCTCTCATCTCCAGTGTAAAGATGTGGCATCGTGAATTCTGTGGTTTGGTCTGAAGGGAGAATCATTTCAGCTGGTTGTCCAACAGAGGCCTGAAATGAAAATCAGCAAAATACTTAGTTTCATCAAGTTGTAAAACTTGGGCAAACCAAAGTCACTGTTACAAGGTCACATGATAGAGATCATGAGAAAAGCCAAAAGAGTGTCTTAACTAGATACTACTGCCTTTGCCAATAAAGCTGTGCCTGTAATGATTTACTGCCGCACCATATTAAAGTTTTAAAGTGCTTTATTTTTTAAGAGCAATCAAAAAATTCAAGGTTCCCACACATCCCTTTTGTGAGTTGGCTTTAAATGCAGGGATTTTCTCCTCCTCTCATTCCCACAGATATGAAAGCAAAGAGGAGAGGTCACACACTGGTCACGGTCATTAAAAAAACACTACAAATTTACTGCACTTTCATGAAATGAACTAATATTTTCTAACTAGACCAAAAGTAATTTGAAATATTGATGCTGGAAAGGTTGTAAATGGATGTGTTAGAACCGTTGAAGAAATTATATTAATCAAAATTGTTTCAAAGCTTGATTTGTTTGTTTATTAAGGAGATGCCTGCACTGAAATTTGATAGCTGTCTTTTATCATGACAACTATAATTCACGTAAAAGTTATCAATCATCTAATATTGCCATTTCAAGGATTGCCATGCAATGTGACATAACATATTTAATTTAAAAAATGTAATTTTAAAAATTGTATAATTATTGTTTATGAAGTTCTTATGGTCTCATATTAATATAAAGACTACAAGAAATAACTCAACTTTTAAAAAAGCCATTCACACCTCAGGAATAGAAAGGTAAGCTGTTATGGAAGTCCTATGTATTTTATATGTAGCAATCACTATCAGTGAACACACTCCTGTAGGTGAATTTGCCATCTCAACATGAACAAAAATTACTCTCTGCACCTTTAAAAAATACATACTTCATCTTCCTTTGCAAATATTTAAGTTGTAAAAGTTTAACATTTTAATGCTGTGTGAAAAACAACTACTGAAATCTGCTTTTCATGAACTAAATAAGTAAAAACGCACTCCAGCTCAGTAAACATGAAACAAACCACTGACTCTTTGGTAAACACTAACACACTATTAAAGCGACAGACCCTCAACGCTGTGTTTTGCTCCACACTGAGCTGCTGTAGCTCCTGGATGGGCTGCAGGAGCTCTTGAGCCCGATGGAAAGCTGTGAGAGTCTGCTCTGCCCCAGCAGGAAGCCCTAGGCCGGGCCTGCAGCTCTCAATCTCATCAATGGTCCTCTTCATGGACTGGACATTATCCAGAATGACCTGTTACAGAGGATAAGAGAGAGAGGGACTGTAAATGTTTACAGTACAAACAGAGGATTAGTGAGACATGATGTACAGTACCTGTATGTGCTCCAGATGTTCCTCAGGAGAAATGTTCTCTGTGTCAGTGGCTGAAAGGATTGTTCTGATCTTATTTATATTTTCCTCCATTGCCTTTACCTCTTTTTCAATGGCATCCATCTCCTAAACACAAGTTATAAGTGAATTCCAATTAAAATATAAGCAAAATAAGATATTTCATCCCAGTATCATAAACTAATAAGCAACTCCAGTAATGGAATCGCATAAAACCCTACAAACTAAGTTTACACTGTTAGGGATGACAAAAGGTCCAATACTTTTTCTGCGTTATGACACCAGTTTTTCTGGTATCCCAAATTGTCAATTTTTGTGATGTATTAATGCAAACAAAGTCAGTTACAAATCAAAGTTGCAGCAACACTTTTTTTTTCATACTTCATACTTTTTTTTTAGCAAGGATGCATTAAATTGATCAAAAGTGAAAATTAAAAACATTTGTTAAAAAAAAAATGTTTTAGAAAGATACCAATTTTTCTGAACTCATCATAAAAGAAACCTAAAATTATTAAGTAAAATAACTGTTTTCAACACTGATAATAAATTTGTCTTGATCATGAAATCAGCCAATTAGAAATGACAATGATTTCTGAAGGATCATGTGACACTGAAGACTGGAGTAATGACTGCTAAAAATTCAGCTTAACATCACAAGAATAAATTAGATTTTTACATTTAAATATTTTATTATTTCACAAAAATAATATATAATAATGTAATAAAATTAAATTTCACAATAACACTTTTTACAATATTTTTTATCAAATAAATGCAGCCTTAGTGAGTTTAAGAGATTTTTTTTTTTTCAAAAATATAAAAAAAATCTTACCGACCTCCAACTTTTGACTAGTATTGCACATATTATGTAAACATAAGCAGAAAAAAATTATATATATATTGTATTAACTTTGTATAAACATTGTTTTTAAATAAAAAAACAAAATAAATATATATATAATAAAAAAAAAAATAACTTAATTTTATCTTAAAATTAATATATAACAATTTGTTGAAATACCAGATTTTTTTTTTTCAAAAACTTGATTTTTTAAGTCTTTTTGAACATATGGTTTTACTAAAACTTATCTGAAAAAGTCAGACATCATTTACTTAATTCATATTTATTAATTAGTGTAATTAATTACGTTCACAAAAATGTTTTCCTTACTGAGAACTACTTGAAGGCTTTGCACTACTGTTTTAATTTAATGTCTTAATATTTATGTAAATACATTTTCCATAAAACCACTGTTCAACAGAAACTGGTATGGTATCAGGAATCATGAAATTCAACTGGAACTGATTCAACTAAAAACTTGGTATTGGGACAAGCTTTGACACTGCAAATCCATAGACAATAGTGAACAGAAACGTAAAAACAATTTCTTAAACATTTTTGAATGTAATGATATTTCTTACAGCTGCTAGGTGCTGAAGGTGGGAGAGCGGGTCCAGAACGCTTTGCTGCATGAGTGAGATGTTTTGTACACACAGCTGGAGAAGATGTTGTTGAGGGGTGGTGTCACACACTGGAGTGATCTCCTGCAGAGCAGGCAGGAAGGCCTCCAGATCTGCCCTGTATCCCTCCGCTTCATCCAGCATCATCTACAGACACATCAAAAGAGCTGTTAACAAGTTACTGCTTAAAGGCAAAATGTCTATAAATTGAGGTTTTGACCTGACCTCAAGGGAGTTGGCATGAGAGTTGATGCATTTGGCAGTGGTGTAGGTTCTGGGTGCGACCAGCCAGGACTGAGCCTCTCTCAACCAGCAGTTGGCGCTATTGAGTAAACCCTCATAGTCCTGCAGACAGGCAGGGACCTGAAGGGACCAAGACACAAAGATGTAATCAGTCAAAGTCTGCTATCAGTGGCATTATGTGTTGGCTTATGTTGTGAAATCATCTGACCCTGCTGACGAGGGCGGTCCTTTGCTCGGCCTGTTTGGCTGTGGTCTGGTAGAGCTGCAGAGGCTCCATGAGCTGGTCCATGAGAATGTGTGCTCTCTCAGGCTTCTGCTCAGCCATATCCTGCACCTCAGCCTCCAGCTCAGCTATCCGAGTGTGCCACTGGTCCAGCTCATCCCATATGCGCTGCACACACAGGCACAGACGCACACCAGACCTGAGTTACTTCTGACATCAAATTTTACTGGACACAAACTAAAAATATGAGAGCTGGAAGAACAGTTGTATGTCATGTCAGTATGTCATGAAGCCTTAATATTTCACTTTTATTCTTTTTTTATTTTTTTTATTTCTTAATTATATTTTGTACATTTTAAAAATGTAAAGAATTTTAGACATTTTACCAAGTGTTCATATATTCTCTCTCTCTCTTATATAATGCAATTAGCGTCAAGTATGAAAAACATGCAAACCGCACACATTTGGATTCGTGTTGAAGGAGAGAAGTATGTGAACCCAGGTTTGAGGCTGGAATATACTACAAGACTTTTAAAATCTGAAAAGATTTTTTTTTGTTTTTGTACAGCACATTTCTCACACACCGGTAGTTTCAGTTTCACTTTATATATTAATTAGTTTTGCCATTTATATTAAACGTTGTTTACAATGAAAATGGCACCATAATCTGTTTGTTTTATACTTATATTTTTACAATTATAGAGTAAGAATACATTAAAAGAATGTTTAAGTAGTATGCAAAACTAAGTAAATAGAGAGAAAAGAAAAACTAAGCAACTGATAGAAAGATATTTTCAATAATGTTCACATGAAGGCAAGCCAGAAAGAAGTACCTTTTGTGTATGTTCAGCCTCAGAAAAATTAGGACTTGTTTGCTTCAGCAGGGCCTGCACACAATTCAAGCCCACCCTCACCTCTCCAACCAGCTCACCCATTTTGCAGAGAGGACCACTTCTCTCCATGACCATGACCAACTGAAGAAAAAAAAAAAAAGATACAATTGTATTAGCTTTAATTGAAACTAACACACAACACAAATACACTGAAACTATAGGTGTCATATTTAATACATATTTTCTAAAAATACACTAAAAACAAATGTTCTTTTACATGTTCAAGGCATTTATTATAAAGTATTTATTACAAAATTAAATAAAGTGAATACTTTGTCTTGGGCCTCCTGCATGGAGACGTTGAGCTCATTGTGTAAGATTTGAATCTCTGTAGGCACACAGCTCCATTTCTTCTGCACTCTGTCCATGACATCCTGCAGTCGAGCCTTCTGTGAAACCAACTCCACTTTGACTTCCTACAATGCAATACAACACAGTGAACACAATATCAACACCAAGGACTGCAGAAACAGACAGCCTGCCTGTCAAACACAGGCACCAACCTGTAAATGTTGAGCAGCTGACTCCGACTGTAAAGCCGTCAAAAGAGAGAGAACATTCTGCTGAACGACACCCAGCTCATCCTGCACACGACCCAACTCCTGGTTCTCAAAAAGCACCTCCCGGCGGATATTATTGCTCTGATCTCTGAGACTAAGCATGAAAATGTCTGTAAATGTAGATTCTGAACATTTTCTCAACTTGTGTGTTTTTGTGCATGTGTGTACAAGTCAAACCTTCTGCAGTGACCCTGTAGAGACTGCAAGTCCTGACAGATTTGAGGACACACTTTCAGCTGCTGCAAATTTGAGACCCCAAGCAATCGTGCCACATGGTGTTGTAGAGATGCCAAAGTGTGATGCTCCTGCTCAATCCCATCTTGAAGGCGCTCAGTGAGGCTCAGAACACCCTGAAGATCCACCAGGGATCCCATCACCGTAGACGAGTCTGGGAGATCATTCTGCAGTCTGTCAAGACCTTCCTTTGATTTATTCAGCTGCACAGCAAACCCAAACATGAAAAGAAATGAGTTAACACACAGTTTACATAATCATTTTACGAGAAAATTAAAATTGAAACAAGCTGGAAAATATATATATATATTTTACATACACGTATCACCAAGTCTCTCCACTCTGCTTCTTTATGAGACATGCTGGCTTTGAGAGATTCCACTCTGCACTGCAGCACTGCCCAAGACCTCCACAGTTGTCCCAGCATCAGATCCATGGGTGCTTTGCAGCGAAGACCTGGGCAGCTTTCGCTCAGTTCCTTCAGCTTTTTAGAGAGGTTCTTCAGCTCTGTCTGGAGCACCTGCAGATGAAGACAATTCTAGTGCATACTTGCATTGTTATGAGATGAAAAGTGGCACAAGGAACCATAAAAAACTGATTTTCAGAAGGCAAAAGGGAAGTAAAAGCAAGTTTTCACTGCTTTCCCAAATCTTCTTAAGATCTCCATAGGCATTATTGCTATGCATTTAACCTGTTAATGCTAAATGACCACAAACCTTTACTTTCAGCAGTTGATCTTGGCAGGCTTCAGAATCAGCTGGTTTTTGACTTAAAAATGTTGAGATTTGAGAATCAACATTTTTGAGAAGTTGACTCAGTTCTTCGTGGTGACTCATGTGCACAATTTGATCTTTCATGGACCTAAATTGGAGCAGAAAGATTGAACCGTTAATGGCAGCTAAATAAAAGTGCCTCTAGTACATTTCATTTAACCAAATAGATGTATTCCATTCAGACTAATTGTTTCAGAGGAAAATATTTCCAAGTACTCTACCATATATGGCAGACATTTAAAGAGCTTTCTGAGAAAATGCTTGGTTATCGGTAGAAGCATTTTTCCCAATAACCCAAAAATGTAAAGTCCTCATTATTTACAATTGTAAAATGATTTTCCAATTTGATACAAAAATGTCAACAACAATCATATGAATCATAGGTCAAGGATGTTAAGTTTTTGTAGAAAAAAAACAATCCATAACATGCTTTATAGAGTATAACTAACCTCTGTAAGGCCTCAAGTCTGAGCTGTGCCTGAGCTTCTAATTTGGCATCTTGTACTAGAAGGTGACTCAAAACCTTGATATGAAGCTGCTCGGTTAGAGGGATGGAAAGGCATGTCTGCTGGGGAACAGAAGCACCAACTTCAGACAAGCGGGCCTGGAAACCCTCAACCAGAGTGCTGAAAATCTGTTGAACATAGCGATGCTCCTCTTTGTATCCTTTGAAGCCATCAGAGGGGATCATGAGATTGGATCCAATCTGCTGAAGGAAGCTCTCTGCACCCTGAACAGCCCAGTGGTAATGCTTCAGTGCCTCCCGAGCTTGGAGCAGCTTGTCCTGGACAACGAAACACAAATTCTTAAAAAAAAATTGGATAAACAACATTCATAGCTTTCTAAAAACTAGAGATGGGTAAACTACAATGGTTACAAAAAGTAGCATTCTAGTGGTATTAGTCATTTTAACATACATGGACACATGGAGCTTACCATATGCATATCACAATCTTTAAGAGTTTTCTGGCCGAGATCAATGGTCATCTGGTAGCTTTCAACATCTACTTCTTTCCAGTAGTGCGCTAACATTCGTAGAATAGACTCAGTGGTCTGGATTAGCATCCAGTGCTTTCGTAGCTGTGTATCAATGGTCTTATTATCTGGCTCCAAGCAGATGGTCTCCTTCAGCTGCTGACTGACACTGTTAAAGAGCTCAGTGAGTGGACTGAGGTCTGTAGGACTGCCGAGTCGCTCTGCCAGAGAGCACTCAAGAGTTTTAGCCTCATTTTTTACTGTGAGCTCCCAAGAGGCTAGCTGCTCAATGACCAAACGGATTTTGTGCCTTTCTGTTGTCAGCTGGGATGGATAGAGATCTTTCGAAATGGCCTCAAGGTGGTCAGCGGCTTCTTGACATGTCATCCTCACCAAAGGCAGCTCCACCAGGACAGTCTGACAAAAGCCGAGCCTTACGTCAACTCCTACACTTGAGTCTACAATCTGCGACAAGCTCTTCTTCACCGCCTCTATGGAGTTCTCCATGCGCTGCCTTAAAATGAGGTACTCTTCATGCTCTTTGGCTTGCAACTCCAGCAGATGTATTCTCCTCTGTAGGTCTAGTACAGCATTGAGCATCTCTTTCCTCCGAGGATCTGGGCAGTGGGGAATTTCTGGCACTTTGCAGAGGAGCTCCATCAGCATGTGCTTAACAGGTTCAAGAGGCAAGAGCGAGTCCCTTGTTACGGGATACTTCTGCCGCGTGACATCAGCACTCATCTGTCTCAAGCTCTTCAGAGTGATGTTCTGTTCCTCAGCAGAGGATTCCTGAGCATGAAGGAGTTCTTCAAGCACCCAGTGCAAGGCGCACTTACGGTTCACAACCCTAGAGACCTCTTCTTGTAAGGCTGTTAGCCTACTGATAAGCTGAAAGCTTTCAGGTACACTCAGACCGTGATTCACTTCTTTCATTTCATCTAACAGAGTCTCCAGATTTTTTGCTTGTCTCTCAGCATCCCTCAAAGCTTCTGTGCATACCTGAATCTGAACCCTCAATTCTGGGATGGTAGTTTTAGGTTCAGAAGCCACTGTTTTACCAGACTCTTTTTCTAATACTGAGGTCAACCAAGAGCTGCTGTCAGTGATCTGTTTCCACAGTCTTTCTCTAATATGAAACATTCTGTTCATTTCTGCAACAGCACATTCGGTCTTCTCTGTAAGCTTAACGTACAGATCTTCTAGGGAATTGAGGGTGGGTGACATGGAATCCTCCTTATTGAGTCCTGTAACTTCTTCTCTTAACTCTTTCAAAACAGAGGCCAACTGAAACCTCTTAAGAGATGTTTCAGACTGCAGTTTCTTCATGTGATTGACCTGGTGACTTGCTTCTTCAGGAAACAGAGACAACCTCCTTCTCCTACTGACTTTGCTTTCTGTTTGTTTAGCCCATGTAACGTAGTCCCTGATAATCCTCATGATCGGTGAGCAACCATTGCCCTTTGAAGTCTGAGAGCTGATCTTCTCCTGAGTCAGAGCAAGCTGAGAATTCAAGCCTTGCATTGCGTCCTCCACATCTCTGAGCTCTTTTTTTCCCAGCGGACTTGAGGAAAGAGCCTGAGAAACCTCAAGAAGGTACAAGTAGCGCTCAGTTAACACTGCCAGGTCTGCAGTTCTCACAGTCTCTTGTAGCGCACTTTGGCAGTCCATCTGTCCTTGAGAGGGATGCGGAAGAGAAACTGACTTCTCCAGAAGCTCCAGTTCATGGTGCAGCTCTCTGGCTTCTTGCAGGAGTGCAGCTACTTCTGCTGTGCAGATGTTAGCACCCCACAGACTGCTGTAAGCAACCCGCTCCACAGTTTGCCATCTCTCCTGTAAAGTCCTAAAAGGTTCAATGCAGGCCACAGGTCCCTCTGTCTCACCCAGATGGGCTGAAATCTGAGAGCATGTCTTTAGGAGCTCCTCTAGTATGCCTCTCTTCTTCTGCATGTTCTTCAGGAATGCATTCAGCTTCTCTACTTGAAAGGTGCTGCTTCAATGCAGTCCTCAAAAATGTGAGAATATGATTACTTTTCAACATTGTATTATATCTAGACTTCCAGTACAGGTACAGTACAAGTAATGGACACACCCCCTCATTCTTTATTATGACTGTTTCCAGCAGTTTACTTCATTAACTATTTAACAAGAATATTACATTTAAAAGAAGATCTATCTATCTGTCTGTCTGTGACTATTTAATGTTTTTAAAGTAAGCTTTCTTCCATGTTACTGTTTCAGAATATTAATTCTATTACAAATTAATTTATTTTTTATTTATTTTCAAGTACAGTTTCAACACTAAGGCACAGATAAAGGTAAATACATTTAAAGGTAAAGGTAAATACATTTTAGAATCATCTCATCTATGTTAATGATGAATTTACACACACAGAGTTTCCATGTTTAATGGGACATTCCATAGGTGTAATGATTTTATATTGTATAAACTGTATTTTCTATACCCTTACCCTACCCCTAAAACAAAACTTTCAGCAGAAAAAAAAACATTTAAAAAAAAAACGACAAAGATTTTGGATATTCCCATGATAAAAAACCTAATACTTTGATCCTCTTTCATCCACTCGAATCAATGTTAAAGGGTGAATAAAACTATTTTGTGGTCTTTGCAGAGTATACCGGAACACACACACACACACATAAAATGTCAAGGATGCTCACTGTGTCAGTGTGCTGAGCTCAGCCTCCAGGTCGTGTAGAGTATCCGCGAGAGCCCGTTTTTGCTGGTGGTACTGTGTGACCTGCTGGAGCTGTGTCTTTTTGTACTCCATCATAGTTGAGGTATCCATCAGTACTGTTTTCCATCTGCCCTCTATGGTTTGCTCGGGCTTTGAAGAGCATGCTGCACTAGATTCACTTTGAGGCAGTCTAGCCACCTGCTCCATAACACACTGCTGGCAGATCTACGACACACAGATAGAGATCACGTCATAACATTTACTGTCATTGTAAATGGTTATAGTTAGAAAGTTTCACTCGGGTGCATGATATACATGAATGTACTGTATATACATTTCAGAAAGTTTAAGTATTTGTTTGTCCCCTGCTAAAGGAGCACTCAAGTTGCATGAACTCCAGAAGTTTATGTAAAATCTAATAATGTTTCACCAGCATGACTTATCTAAGGATCATCTTGAGCTCCAATGGAAGCTAGAACATCTCACCTTTTAAATAAAGGAGTTGACATCATCAGTTACAAATCTGATTACATTTGACCTGGAAATCTGAATAAGTTCTGCTTTATTTTAAGTAATTTTTGCTTGATTGGAACAGCAGCTACACTAATTGTGTCTCTATTTGCTTTTCTGTTCCTAACACAGGGTTGGCATCCAGAGGTCACTAGGAATTACAGAAGCTTCAGTCTGGATCCAACTCTTACGAAGATCTGAGAAGAGATGATGCCAACCCCTCAGAGGACCTCAGATGATGCCAACCCTCAAACAACATAAAAAAAACCCACCAAATTTTACTAGAATCGCAACATATAATCATTGCATTTAATAGTGTTCACCGTCTGTTTGATTACGTCATAAATTGCATGAATTTTACTGTACATTTCTGCCATTTGGACATCAACTTGACATAGTCACCACTGACAAGCTACTACTAAATATAATGTAGAAACTTTAAAATAGAAACTTAAATTTTCTATAAAGCTACTTTGCAATGATTTGTATCATGGAAAGCACTATACAGATCAACTTGAATTGAATTGAACTGAAGTCATATGTTTTGTAATCAGACATCTCCTGAAGCTAGTGAGGGCTTGTTATTGAAAACGGTAGATTAGATCTTTATGACTAGTATTGCATCTTTTACTGTCAGCAGCTGTTCACAGCTGGAGGTTTTGGAGAAAGTGCAATGAGGTAAAGTACTGTACCTCAGCTTCTTCCAGCTGTTGAGTCATATGTTCAATGCGGAGTTGGGCCGGTCGGTACCGACATCTGAACACCCACAGGGCAGTCCATGCCAGACTGGTCTCAGATTCTAAAAGCGATGCATTCTGAAACACGGAATCTTGCCTTGGTCTAGATTCCTGCAAAAAAATAAAAGTATTAAAATTTGTATAAAAATTGTTTTTTAATAATTGTCTAAAAAAAAAAAGAAAAACTACAGTGAAAAAAACAAAGTAAAACCGACAGGAATAAAATGGTACAGTTAAAAGTAGCACATATCACAGGAAATTCCTCCTTCCTGTGCAATTTCCTCCCAGAAGACTTGAGGGAATACATGCTCTTCAAGTCAAAAACTAACTAAAAATGAGTTGATTAACAGATAACAGTTATATTTGAGAGAAAAGGTTAATCTTGGTTTGAGCTTTCTGAAGCCTTTTTTTCTGTGAAAAGCCCAAATGTTTAGTTCACAGAAGCTGCTTGAGTTCTTCTAGATGTTCCTGGAACAATTCAGAATAAAATCATAATGTGTTTACATGCAGGAGCATACCTCAGAACCGTGACTGGTCATCAGTAGCGGCTGAACATTAGTGATGGTGTTCAGTAAAACGGCCCACACATGTGTTCCAGTAGGCTGCTCCACATGCCTCGTTTTATCCTCACCGTCTGGTACTGATCCTCTGCTTTGGGGTGTTTTGTTGCCGGCGGATGGATGTGAATTGACTCTGTGCATTTCTTCATACTACAATAAAGCAAAAGTGTCAGTTTAGATTTCAATGAAAAATTTCACCACGACATTGCTTGCACCTGCTTTCAGAGCTCGTTTAAAAGAGAAACAGCTCTGCTGTTTACTCGTTAAGTCACGGTTTCAGAAGAACAAGGAATGCTGCCCAGTTGGGAATTGAGTCTTCCCTCTAAAAGGCGTGGTGTGCCTTCAGGCCTAAAACAAACTCAGGAGGTGGTACTACAGGAAGTAATGCTAACAAAATGTAGTATAACGAAGACTAATGAAGTACTTGATCACAGAAACAATACTGAATAACCGGTTATCAAAGCAAATGGATAAGTGCCACACTATAACCATGATAAAGGCTAGAGGGAGATATCTATTAGAATGCCAACACATGGAATGATGCGTGAATGATGCCTATGGAAAATAATCAAATCAAATCATGCATTTGTTAAATAATATTTTGGTGCACTGGCAAAGAGTGCAAGGAAACAACATTCACAATTGTTAAACTAACTGCTTTGAGTGCACATAAAAATGGTCAATGCCAGTCTTTCGCACAGCTTGGAATAATGAGGACACATTCATATGATGAAAGTTCTTTCAGATCATTTTTGGAAACCGTAGGCATCTTAAATATTTCAAAAGAAGAAAATTACTTTAATTGTCTCAGCGCAAATTCTACAACTTTTAAAATCATTTCGATGATTTTCATTCACTGATATTCTTTAAAAAAAGCCTTCTTTGAATGAACTGTGAATGGTGCAAAATGTAAAATGAAAGGCATCATGAGCATGAAAAGAAATAATTTTGTTCTTGTAGCAAAGGCACAGCAAGCTATTACAAATAATGTCCTCCTGAATTATAATTGTTAAATAAGATAAAAAAAAAAAAGATTTTTTTAATGACAAAATGTGCATTAAAAATGCTTGAAAAATTCAGGTATGGAACATGACCACTATGGTGTCTGAGAGTGCTGTCAAATGAGAATTGTGCAATAGATTGCCTGTATTTCTTTTTGTATTTCTATTAGAAAACAACCATTTTAATCTTACCTGCAAAGGGAAACTGCCATCTGAATCCTCTGTCCTCCGAGCTTCAGCATGGCTGAGTTGTGACTCTGATTGGACTGCGGTAGGAATTTGTGTTCTACAGTCAGCTGTCACAACAGAATCTGTTGGCGTTAATTCTGAGTCCTCTTTATGTGTTGACTGCACAGACTCCACTGTTGCTAAAACCACACTAGCTATGGTACTAATATGGCCATCTCCGGCAAGAGAGATGCTAACATTTTCAAAATGTCCATCCTCTGTCTCAGTTTGATTCAAGGTCTCTTTCTGCACAGTGTCCACTGTTAGTTTGTCTTGTGTGCTCAATGGTTTTGCAATGATTGGCTCACTAAAGTCTGAAGACACAGTCAGTGAAGTATCTGTGGTGTCCGGCAACCTGACCTCAGAAGTTTGAAGGCTTTCTGAGTCAGTTGTGCTCTTATGTTTAGATTTACATTTGCTCAGCTTTTTATTACTGACATTGCTTGCTTTTTCTACACCAGCTGGTTTTCTGTTCTTGTTCCTACCTTTAGCAACTTTTGGAGGCTTTTGAAGGGGTTTTGCTTCATTTGAAGCCTCTTCAATGGTGTTTTTGTCATCCTCATCATCACTCTCCAACACTGGGACATCCTGTTGGTGAACTACAGACCCTGACTCGTTGCCTTCTCCAGTGTGGACATCCATTTGGCTTGATGTTTCTGCATCAGTGACTTCATGTTGCTTCTCTTTTTCATCTATTTGAACGTCAATCTCCATGATCTCAGGGGTTTGGGGTTGGATAAGCATAGCTGCCTTCTGTCCTGGCTGTATTTCAGAGCTTCTTGATATCACATTGGACTCTTCTGATAAATCTAGCTCAGCCATTTGGCCTTCAGGTTTCTCAGTACCAGAGGAGATCCTCTGATGATTTTTTACATCTGAATGGGAGAATTCATCTGTGGTTGAGTCTTCAGGACCTGTACACTGTGTCTCTTGCAGCGATTGATACCTGGCTGATGATAATACAGGAGTATCAACATCTAGGATGATGGTAAATACTTTCTTCGCAGTTCCAGAGCTTCCTTGATGCTTCTCTGGGTATGAAAGCACTGGGTCAAATGCTTGAGTAGACGAGTCCTTCTCTGGTTTAGGCCTGAAATCAAGGTCTAGATCAGAACGAGTGGGTTCAATATTATCAGTGTGGCTGTTTTCTTTAAACTGCACTTCTGATTTTGAAAGATCAGCACATAAATGTATAGGTTCATCGGAAGAGCTTATTGCATCATGTTCTTCATCCATAGCTAAATCAACATTTGGTTTGACTTCCAAGTGTTTCAAGCCATCCGCTGATGTCTCTGCGGTCCTATCATGAAAAACTGAAACAGCATCCCATTTAGCTGAAGAAGCTGGGATGGCTTGTGTTAGTGGGTTCTGATTGGGTTTGGTAAGATCAGAGTCCAGCACTATGGTAAAGACAGGCTTTAATGATTCACAGGATGAGCCATGAGTGGATTTGCTGTCACCTTCTCCTAATACAGATCCAGTTCCGTCTATCTCTTTAGATCCAGACATGAGCAGCTGCTTATTTGAGTCGTGGCCTGATGGAAGGTTCCCAAGATCTTCGGTTGCTTGTTGTTCTGAGCAAGGTGATTGATCTTCTGTTTCACTAACTTCATTTGTGGGCAAGAATTTTACATTCATACGATCCATGTCATCCACTTCACTGTCAGCGGCAACCTGGAAAACAAAAACGTAACTTATGACCCAAAATTGATAAACATCATTCAGCAATATGTTTATTCAGCTCCTGGACATAGATTTTTTTTTTTAAATAAAACTATATTTACTATAAAACTTATAAAACTAACTCATAAATGGACTAAAAAAACCTGCATTTTTCCACCTAAGAAATAGCCAGATCTCAATCTTCTCTATCATTGCCTGATGCAGAAAGGCTTATCCATGCCTTTATTATATCAAGGCTTGAATATTACTTTATTTTGGTCTCTCTGATAAGTCTATCAAGAAATTGCAATATATTCAGAATTCAGACTCTCAGGTACTGACTTACACAACTGCTTATCAGCAAATTTCCCAGATACTTTATAACTTGCACATATAACTTCCCATACATGCACGTATTGAATTTAAAATTTTGATTCTAACATTTAAAACTATTCATGGGACAGCCCCTGCTTATATTTGTAACTTAGTTGTCTCTTATTCTCCGCTTTCTGGTTTGTGTTTTCTTCAGAAGCCTTATAAATCAAAGTCTTTTCAAAGCCGTCTGAGTGCACTTTGTTATTTTGTCGTACTTTATTGTTATTATTTTACACTGTGTAGCACTTTGAGTTTCAGAAAAGTGTGATAAAAATAAAATGCATTATTATTATTGTTATTATTATTATTAATCCTGCACCCAAGTGATTCACAAAGGCCTTTTATGTTGTCAGCATGTGCACAACCCACTGTACCACACTTTCCAACTCTCTAAATAAACTCTTCTGAGAAGCCATCATGCAGAGCAGAATAATGCACCTGCTTAAAGTGATGTGGCACAAAGCAAATCATCCAGCATCCAGCAATTTTTTAGAGAACAGGTAAAAAACAAGCACTTAAAAGCAATGAGGTGCCGTCCTACATTAATGGCCCTAGACGAAGAACAGACTGGGTACTCCATTTAGCAGGTTTTAGCTAGGATAGAGTGATTTGTGCTCATGCCATCGTGGTACACTCAATGACGTTTCTCCTACCGACACCAAAACCAGACCCAGAAAGAATAAAGAAGTGTATGTCTGTCAAAGAATAATTGCAGACAAGAGATTCCTCTCCAAACACAAATTCTGTCATTGTTTACTCACCCTCAACTCATTCTAAACCTGTATGGACATACTTTTTACTGCAGAAAACAAGATGTTTTGAAAAATTGCTCAGTCGTTTTTTTGTACATTCAATAGAAGTCAGTGGGATCTAGTGTTGTTTTGGACCCCACTTACATTGCATGGACAAAAAAAAAAAAAATCCTCTTTTGTGTTCTACAGAAGAAAGAAAGTCATACAGGTTTGGTACAATACAAGGGCAACTGATATTGCTTAATTGTACTCTATAAATGTACCAAAACCACCATTTTTTCAAACACTTCCTGTGTAAGACACACCACACTAACCTGAACTGACTGGAGCTCCTCTGTGGACGCTCCAGGCTGCTGAGGCTCGATGCACTGAATGGAACATTGATCTGGATCAGAGTTGCCTTCCGGAGTCCTCTCATCTTCCAAGATCTTCCTCAGGGCTGGCGTCTTTCCAAACAATGTTTGAGATTCTTGAGAGATAGAGGTCTGACCCTCTGGAGTACAGCTTGTCTGCAGGACCTCAGACAGTTTCTCAACCTCTAGATGGTTTCCTTCCACTTCCTCTACAGTCTACAGAGAATCCACCAAAGCAGTTAGTCTCATTACATGAGGCAGAAAGTTTTTTCAGTCACTGGAAAAGGCTAATCAAGACTATCATCCCCACTGCAGATTAAAGAAGGCTTTGAATTTAAAAAAATTAGCTTCTCAAGTGAACTAAAACTTCACCGAATTTAAATCAAATTGATAAATATTCAACACTTTTGAAAATGACTAATATGAAAACGATGAAACTATAACCCTGCTGAGGAGTTAGTAACGAATACATTTCTAAAACAAAGCAAAAGTGTAAGTTAGTGGTACAGTATTTTACATTTGAGCATGTATGATTGTGAGTGACTGGTTTTTGGCTGCATCTTTTACCTTTAATGCATTCGAGTCATTAGAGCTGCCCTCTATCCGACCCTGTAGAGAGTCCAGACCCTCGTGGCTCTGTTGTATTAACATTGCACACTTCAGCTCCTCAGTCATACTCTGACCAAGATCAACACACACATCCTGAACAGAAACATTAACACAATTACATATAAACATGTACTGACTCCAGCAGATAAAGTCTGAGAACCTTTTATGGAGATACATTGCAGCCACAAAATGTTCAGCTATAATTGCAAATCAAACACTTAATATATTATTTTCTGTAATAAAAATATTATATGATAATAGGCAGTGCAAGCAGAAATGATCTGTTCAAAAACAAATTTCAATTAGTGCATCAGATGCTTCTCTTACTATATGACGAGCTGAAATAGAATTTAAATTGCTGTTAATAGACAGTTCGTAATTCTTAGAACTTAAGTAGTTACCAAGGAAACAAACTGATTTTAGTTCTCAAAGCTAAAAATTTTCGCATTTCAGTTAAGGCATTTTAAAGATGCACACCCTTTAAGAACTAATAACAGACCCATGGCAAGAATATTACCTGCACTGCTGTGAGTTTCTCCTCAGGTGTTACCCATCTGTTCACATCCTCAGAAACCTTCAGATGCAGTTCACTGGCCCAGCTGCAGGCCTGCTCTTTGAAGTCCTTCAGCTCATCTTGTGTCTTTGACTGTTCCTCTGTTTTACCATTAGTTTCAGACTGTATCTCTGGCGCAGCATCTTCTGTTTTTTCAATCAAGGGCTTGATGTGCTTAGGGTCTTGGACCATTTGATTTTCAGGTCTATTGGGGTTAATTGCTTGCTCTCTCTTCTCTATGACCAGCTCTCTGGCCATGCAGATGCGTTCTCGAAGGTGAGCTCCATCTTCAGCCAGCGTCTGCAGGTTTTCTAGACCTGCAATGCTGGCCAGAAGACTTATCTGCTGCAGTAATGCATCTGCCTGCTCTGCTTCCGCTTGCAACTGCTCCGATAAGCCCTGCCAGCCAGAATGGTTGCATTAAAGGGTTAGCTCATCAAAAAAATATTTAGGTGAACTGATTGAAGGTTTAAATAGATAAAAAAAAAAAACAAGTACAGCAGATCAAAACGTGCCAAAACTGAACTTCACTACACTGCTGCATTGCATTTGAATCTGTTCTCAGCTTAGTCTTAAAGCATAAACATTCACCTGGATTGTTTTGAGGACCAGAGGGCTCTCAGATGTGGTCAGTGCATTTGTAATAGTCTGAATGGAGGACAGGTGATCTGCAATATCAGATGCCACCGTCCCCTTGGCAGCTTCCAGCTGACTAAAAACATCACTGGTCTCAGAAAAGAGCTCCTTCACCTCTGCCATCTTCTTCCTCAGCTGGCTCTCAATCACCTTTAAAAACAAACAATAGTGAATTTGCTGAAATTTAAAGAGTGGTCAATGTGCTAGCCTGGTTAATACTAATACATGAGCTTTACCTATAACTATATATAGGTTTACCACTGTATATCACATCATTTCTGCATACAAATGTCATTACACATTGTCTAGCATTAATTAAAAAAAAATTAGCATTGTGAAAAGTTGCTGGTGTGTGTAATCACCTGTAGCTCTGGTGGGAGCTCGCGACTCTGCAGCAGCTCCTGGATCTCTGAAGATCTGCGATGGACATATTCAATGTTCTCCTCTTGTATCCTGAGTTCATCCTGATTTGTTCAAGAAACAATTCTTATTAAAAACTGCAGTTTTTTGTGGAACCCATAATACAGATTTTTTTTCTGGATTCCTTGATTAAGACAAAGTTCAAAGAACAGCATTTATTATAAATATAAATATTTTATTCCTTATTTTCTTTTGATCAATTTAATGCATCCTTTATTTAAAAGAAAAATCTTTGAACGGTAGTGTAAATATCACTAACAATATCATATTTCTTTCCATAAATGTTCAGTTAACATCCACAATATTATTATCCAAAAGTTATACCAAAACAAGGTTTTACCTGCATGGCAGACACATCCTGCTCTGTCTGAAAGGGGTGTGACTCAGCAAGTGTCATCAGCTTTTGGGCGCTCCAGCCCTCCACCTCTCCAGCCAGCAGTTGGAGTTTTTCCCAAAGAGAGAAGCCAGCTTGAAGGTTGTCCAGATGACAGTCTGCTTTCTCGGTGACCTGAAATAGCAGGTTAATGCAAACACTGAACATTATTAGAAAAATAGAGTGAGAGTATTTCAATCACACTACGGCATTACTGAGGGAACATACATCAAGCCAGCGGTCCATGAGGGTGTCAGCCTCACTCTCAAATGGAGCTTCAGCACAGTCTGGGATCCTTCTCATCAGAGACTGCAGCTGTCGACACACAGCTCTGAACTCCTCCACCCCGTCCCCAAGACCACCGAGATCTGTCTTTATACTGGTCACCTGCACACATACACAAAATATAAATAATAGTCATGTAGTTATTTATACTCATTCTATCCCCAGTTTTATCTAATGAATATGTTGTATACATGTAGTTAACACTAAAAATAATCTAAAACAATGAGGTTAATACTGCCACCTGCAGTCCACCAAGAATGGAAGCACTGCACACAGGATTTTTCAGTATTTCTGTACCTTACTGATCAGGAGCTGCAGGTTGTCTTTGCCAATATAGGAGGCCTGGTCACCAATAGTCTGCTCTGCTTTCTGCAAAGTGCTGCCCAAGCGATTTCGGCAGCTCTGGAACTTCTTCAGTAGTTCGCTCAGAGAGACACACTGTTCACGACTGAAACAGAAGCATGAAAAATGTGAAATGGCATTTCACCAAGTGCTTTCCTATAATCATGTGCATTTCTCATCACCTCTCTGTGACTGTTCTGTGTGCGTTTTCCCATTGCGTCTGCAGCTCGCTGATGGCTGTCTCTGAGGTGCTTGTCTGTTCACAAGTTTTTCTCAGATCCTGAATCTCTGAGCGTAGTGCAAACAGTTTGCTCTCCATGTCTGTCAGGAAGCGTAACCTGAGAAAGAGAGAGACACTGGTGAGACTGAGACAGAGGCATATCGTCTCCTTAACTGTAATCAAATTAGAGGTATAAAATTCTCAGAAGTCATTCCACATTTTTTTAACTACATTTTTTTGACTTGACTTGACTTGAAATGGATCAAAAATAGGTGCTACTGTGAGAAAGCACTCATGCATCAATCACAACATTTATAAATACATATATATACATATATATATATATATATATATATATATATATATATATATATATATATATATATATATATACACACACATAAATACACATACATATATACATATATAAATAAAACAACTGCTATTTTAATTGACATAACTATCAACTTGTTTTTTTGTGTCAATTAAATTGAGTTAAATTAAAAATGCTTTAGAAATATTGTAAGCAAAACAGAAAAAGCAGCCCTAATTTGTTATTGCGTTAATTTATTGTATATTATAATTGTTATTTTAATTAATATAACTTGCAAACTAAATTAAATTATGATTAAATTAAATAAAAACGTACTAATAATGTTAATTAAAGAAAACTGCTATACACAATATAAAATTAAATGATTTCTGAAGCACATTTAATATATTGTATGCATAACAAGAGGAGAAAACCTGATTTATTAAATATATATTTTTTATTGCAACTGTTATTTTAATAAATAATACTTTAACACTTTGGGTTTAAGTTAAGTTAGCTTTCAAAATATTGTATACAAAACAAAGAAAAGAAAAGAAAAAAGAAGAAAAAAAAACAACCATAAGCAGTCCTGTTTTAAAGTCTGCTGACCTGTGCTGTAGTGCAGGAAGTGTGGGCTCCTTCAGGCCATGTTTTTCAAGTGCTGCCAGCACCTCCCTCAGGGCGACCTGCAGGCCCATCCTCTTCCTACTGAACACTCTGTCCCTCTGTTCTCCCTCCGCTCTTCCTTTCCCTCCTCTGTCAGTTTGCTTCAGCCCTACAGCCAGTTTGGCCTCGACCTCTTCGGCACGCAGTGCCAGAGCTGACACCATCTCATGACAGCTGCCTGGTTTGTCATCCAGAGTTATTCTCATGCCAGCATCATCCAGCATTCGGTCTAGCTGAACCGATTCTTCCCTGGCCTGCTGAAGGCTTTGCCGGATGGAGACTAAACTGCGATTTGATGTGCTGTGAGCTGCGTTGAGGTCGGCATTCACCTGCTGGAGATGTGATAAGAGGTTCACGAGGCCCATCAGGGCCGATTCACTCTTTCTCAGACATTGTCTTTGCTGATCCAAGCATTTTGTGCGGTCATGGAGAGTTTGCTGAAGGGGAAGATGAGCTTGGAGCTCAATGTGACTCAGATCAGCAGCGTCACTAACTGGACCACCACTCTTATTAAGCAGAAACAGCTCTTTCTCGATACTTTTATCCAAACGCTGAACAAAGAACAAAGAGGACAGTTTGAACATGCAAAAGGAAGGTACATTATGCAAATATTTGAATGTATGCTTTTAATGAGGAAGCAAATATTTCTTAAAGGTAAAGTTATCAAATGTCATTTTTTCCTAAGGAAAGCCCAGCATTTTAGACCTTTTTCACCTGTGAACAGATGCTCTACAAAACGTCAAGAGAAAATCAGGACATGTGAAAGGTTCTAAAATACACAACTAACTATGCACTAAAATATGCACAAGCTGGATAATTTAAAAGAAAAAAAAACATTTTGTGTCAGTTGTCTGAATAGTGATTGTGAGGTGGGAAAAAGATTTAGATCTACAAGTGTCTGCAAGCATGAAGATGAATTTGGAGGATAATGTACCTTTAGTTCTTCATGTAGATTTTTGGGATCAGAAATGGCAAAGTTTCTGATATTTAGAGGTTTCTGACTGATCTGTTTGATCTGATCAGAAATCAGTCCAATCTGTATATCCGCTGACTCCAGCAGCTCTACCGCAGTTTCAAGGGACTTCACCCTGAGCAATATATAAAATAACATTATAAATGTGCCACTTAAACACTTATGGCTAACAGTAGCTCTGCTCCAAAACCTAGCCGGCTCCCTTGCAACATGGTCATGGAACCTTTATAAGTGACAGATTAGAACTTGCTTTCGAATGACAAGACCACAAAAATAGAGCTCCACATGGGAGGCCTGAGAACTGATTACAATTGAGTTTAACAAAATAGTTCTTTTCTTTTTTATTTACTCTTAACTTTTTCATAGATACTTTACAGAAATGAATGACAAATGTTTATATTAAAACATTTTTCCTTATGCACAGAGTTTGTCCCATTCTGGATTGCCTACATGTACATGTGTCTCACCTGGCCTGAATGCACATCTGTTGTTCCCTCCATTGTTGAATGAGCTGAGCTCTCTCCTGCTCCATGTTACAGCCATCTTCCATGTGCTGAGAGCTCTGGGAACACTGAAGCTCAAACTCACGCCACAGAGCCTCCGTCTGGTCCTTAAGAGCCTAAATGAGCACATAGCTATTTGTATACAAAACACACCCAAAAAGCAGGAAAGTGGTGAAGGAGACTAACCAGTATGTTCTGGAGTTGGGTCCTCAGTGAGTCAGCAGAGATATTGGCATTGTTGCCGGGGCTGATGGGAAACTCTGATTCCAGCTGCTGACTGTTGTTAAGCAGTTGCCGCTGGAGGACTGACTGTGCAGCACTGTAGCTGAAAAAATGTGCACATAAAATGCTTATAAAGATGAATTTTTAGAGTTTAACTATTAAATAAATAATGAATAAAATTGAAATGTATATATTTATTTCATAAAGTAATCATTATGAGCATTTTAAAAGGTAACGGCATATAAATTGCATATAGAAAAGCCAGTTACATCCTTATATAGTATTGACAGAACATGGAAATATATCTATTTCTTGAAGCTAAATTGTTTCTAAAATGTTTACCTGCTCTGAGTTTCCTGTGCTGTAACCCTTTCCTGTGCTGAACAGGGATGGATGACGGTCCTCTCTGGTATCTGTTTTATCTCCACGATGTTGGTCTGGACAACAGCCTATGAGAGAGCACAACCATAGCGTCATTACAAGGGGTCAAACGACCCCAGAACAAGCGAATACACTCTTCAGCAGCCCTAGCCAATCTCAGCAGATTAACTCCTCTGAGCTGTCCACGTGCTTAAGAAGGTCAGCAACATCCAATCAGAGCTGAGAAGTTCTTATAAGGTTTATCTCCATGTTTGGCTACAAGCAAACTTGACCATGACAAGAAAATGTGCCATGTTAACACTGGGCAGGTATAGAGCTCACAGATGCTCAAGTAAAGTACCCGCCAGTGTAAAGTCATGCTGGTGCGAGAGACTGAGAAAGAATACTGAAAAAATACTGATAAAAAAAATTTACTGCACTGATCAAAAAGAGAAAAAACGCAGCACATGATCACGTGTACCTGTGAGTGGACGCGGTCTCTCAGGTCATCCACCAGTACAGTCTTTCTCAGCAGGACACAATCCTTGACTGCTCCCCCCCTGCTGTGAACACACGAGCACATGTTTACTAAGTTATGACATACAGAACCACAGACATTAGGTAAAGCTAACTATAATCACTATATACTAAACCTAACACTGTTTGTGTATATACTGTGACCATGAGGTACGTACTGTACGCAAACACAAATATATACTGTAAGAGCCACTTTAGTTGGTTTAGTCTGTCTACATGAAACACCAGAGTTTGAAAAAGACATGTAATAATATTTAAAATTTGGGATTGTTAATATTTTTTTTTAATTTTTTGAAAAATGTCTCTTATGCTCACTAAGACTCCACTGATCAAAAATACAGTAAAAACAGTTATATTGTGAAGTATTATTACAATTTAAAATAACTCTGGTCTAATTTCTAATACAATCCTTCAGAAAAATTTGTACTACTTAAAACACCATTTATTTGAAATAGATTTTTCCCACTATTATCCTATATTTACTTTCACTTTAAATCCATTTAATGTATTCTTGATTAATAAAAGCATTAATTTCTTTCAAAATATTTTTTCTTCTGACCTCAGTCTTTTGAATAGTAGTGTACTAGAAGTACTTTACAAAAATGAAAAAATAAATTTAAATCAGAATATATATTTGTATCAGAATATATATTTTTAATTTAATATAACAGATTTTTCCATTATGTAACCCCAACATTTCCACTCAGTTTCTTATGTACCCATCCTGGCATGGTGCGCAGTCACTTGTGGAGTCTGTGTGGCGTTGAACGTTCTCCGCCCTCTCTGTGTCTGTTCTCTGATGGCTGGTGCTGAGAAGAACACTCTCTGTGGGCTGCAGACTCTCTGCAATTCTTCTCAAGGCTTCCAGATGCACTGAACGCTCAGCTGCTGTGGCACATACCTGAGGTTTAAACCCAAAACAAACTAATTCCAAACTCTTCGACAATAATGATTTAAGGAATCATATTTTATCTATATAAATCATATAAAATATATTATAATAAATAAAATTTGACTACCACAAAAAAATATAAAAAATACATTTGTTAATTAATAAAAAAAAGAAAAACTGTTAATTAATTAATTACAATTTTGGTTTGGGCATAAGCATCAAGATTGACATTTAATGAGGCTTGCTAACTTGTAGTGATGAGAGAGATATGCATGCAAAATATGATGATATAGCTGAATGGAAAACAAGTAACCGTCTACCAACCTGCCAAAACATACATGCAGTCTGCCTAAATAACAGGACAGGGTGTTATACTGTATATACAGTAGTAGATTCATCAAAAGATGCTTATTTAATCATTAATGCTGGGACAAGGTCACACCAAGGAACATGGTGTTTCTTTGCATTGTTATGCAGATGACACAAAATTATACATGCCATTGAAAGTGAACGATTCCAATGCCCAAAAAGCTCTGTTGGATTGCTTAAATGATCTAAAACGTTGGATGTCATTGATTTATTTTTTTTTTTTTTATGTAAATGAATCCAAAACAGAGATTGTTGCATTTAGTCCTTCTGGTGGGTATGATACTCAGAATCTCAATTTGGAGCAGTTATCTTGCTTCCATAAACCAGTTGTAAAAAACCTGGGTGTGCTATTTGATAGTTCCCTTAAGTTTGATAAACAGATAAACTTGGTAAAATCTAGCTACCATCTAAAGCTTTTGGCAAACGCAAAGTCCTGCAAAGACTTTGAAAATTAATTCATGCCTTTATCTCTACCCGTCTTGACTACTGCAACTCTCTCTATGTAGGAATAAACAAACTATCTATTTCTATTCTAAATCTATTTCTCGACTTCAAATGGTGCAAAATTCTGCGGTGAGACTTCTGTTGAGTGTATGAAAACGTCAACATATTACCCCAATTCTAATGTCTCTTCATTGGCTCCCTGTCCACTATAGAATTGATTTTAAGATTCTTTTCATTGCTTTCAAATCTTAACATGGAATGGCACAAACCTTTCTGTCAAATCTGTTGCTCTTACACAAACCAACGAGATTGCTCCGATCATCTGATCAGAAGCTGATGATTGTTTTGAACGGTTTTGCTCTGTTTTGTTTTGAATGTTGTTCTATATGTGTATATATGTAAAGTTGTTTTAAACTGTGCTCTAGAAATAAATTGGTCCATCCAGAGTGCCAGAAGATACCAATGGTTAGTAAACAAACTAAAGACTAACAGATTAGATGCATGCACTGTATCACATTTCAGTACATGTTACCATATGAATGCATGTGTTTTTAAATAAAAACAGTCATATTCATGCATAAATTAAGATTTATTAATAATATTAACCACGTCCAAGCATACCATACATTCTAATGTATAGTGTGGGTTGTTATTGCTAATTATACTACAGGGCTGTTGAATGCTTGAATATGATTGGCTGATGAACGTTCTGAGGTGTGCAATTATTTTCAGGGAAACATACGGAGAGCGGCAGCTCTCTTGACTGCATTACAGTTCCATATCACTTTGCGTAGTTAACTGTTATAACGAAAGTTAGCATACATTATCTATACAGCACACAGGACTAATAAAAACAGCTCTCTCTCTCTTTCTTTCTTTTTCTTTCTCTGTGTGTCTCTGTCTCTCTCGTCTCTTTTCTAATAACTTCATTAATAACTGCATTAGAATGCTATCAACAGCTCAAGCCTCCATTACCAGCTTTAAAATGACATTTTGGAACCAGCAAAAGAGGCGCTGGATGAGATGCGGAATGAAATAATCCTTCTCACAATAGCGATTTAAGTACAAAAACTGGGCGAATCCCTTTAAATATATCATCTGATCGATGTCTTGAGGTGTGGTAACCGTAGTATAAGTGGAATAATTGACTCAGGGCCGTTGAATTATTAGAAAAATAATGCATACCAGAGGAGTAACGGCCACTCCACTTCATTATTTTTCTAATTATTCAACGGCCCGTCATCAATTATTCCTTACATAAGGAACTATCGAATGCGTCTTTAAAATTTATAAATGGCAGGAAAATATGAGCAAAAAAAAAAACATAAATGGCAGGAAAATATGAGCAATTTACAAACACTGCCTAAACCTATCACAACAATCCAGTTCTGGTTTGTGTTTACTACTGAGTAGCATACACTAATGCACAGCTAGAAGGACCATGATCTCTTTCTTACCTCCCACTGGGCTCTGACTGATTGAGAGAGGAGGTCCATGTCTCTGAGCTGGGCATCGGAGCAGAAATCACCCATTCCCCTCACAGCTTCTAGAAATGCCTCAAACACTGAAGGCCTGAGAAGACGTGACACTGCCTATAAATCGAAAAGAAATCAGGTAAGGTATGGTTTTGACCTACCATATGTGACCCTAGACCAAAAAAACAGTCTCAAGTTCCTGGGATATATTTGTAGCAATAGCCAAAAATATATTTCAATGATCAAAATTATTGATTTTTCTTTTATGCTAAAATCATTAGGATATTAAACAAAGATCATGTTCCATGAAAATATTTTGTAAATTCCTTCTGTAAATATATTAAAACTTAATATTTAATTAATTATTAATATGCATTGCTAAGGACTTCATTTGGACAACTTTAAAGGTGATTTTTTTTAAACCATTATTTGATTAAATAATTATTGGATTGAAAACTCACCACATTTTGAAATGGCCTCACCTGTTTTTTCTTGGCTTGTTTTTTAGATCTGTCTCTGGTGCCGATCACTGTGATGACATCCTGTATGTGTTCACGCAGGTGCAGTTTTGCTTTATCCAGTCTGCTCCTGGCCAAAGCCTGAGCTCTGGCATACACCTCATTCTGTACTGGGACATGGGGAACACCTGGAGCCTCTGATGGCTGTGGAAAGCTGTGACTTTTGGATAGAACCCTTTGTCTTTGATGTTGGGTTGTCACAGAGGTCTGAGGTTGCCTTTTCGGTGGTGAACCAAGGTTCTGTTCGACAGGCGTTCTTTGTTGAGTGACTGTTACCGGTGTATGCAAAGTGCTTGGGCAGGATACAAGTGAGGTATGTGATTGCTCATGGGATTTTGGAAAACTGTGACTTTTGGCCAGAACCTTTTGTCTTTGGTGTGGGGTCACCAAGAAGGTTTGTGGTGGTGAATCAAGATGCTGCTCGACTGGCATTCTTAGTTGAGTCACGGTAACCGATGTAAGCAACATGCTTGGGCTAGACGCCATTGAAGAGAAAGACTGTAGAGGGATTGAATGTTCTATGCCACTGCTTTGGCTTGAGTCTACAGAGATAACCTGAAGGTCTGATGGTCCAAAGCCCCTGGTTTCACCTGAGTCTACAGATATAACCTGGAGAGAGTCTAATGGTCTAAAACCACTGGTTTGGCTTGAGGTGGAAGAAACAACCTGTTGCTCTGATGGTCCAAAGTCACTGGATTGGTTTGGGTCTACAGAGATAACCTGTAAAGGTCCAATGCCACTCTTTTGGCTTGAGTTTACTAAGGCAGCTTGAAGGTCTGAAGGTCCAAAGCGACTGGTTAGGCTTGAGTCTACAGAGATCAGTTGAAAATCAGTTTGGGGTTTCAACTGAACCTTCCTGCTAACAACAGATGACAGCAAAGTCTGTTTGAGCTCTGCATGCTGTACTTGGCATATAGTTTTGCTCTGGGCTTTTGGAGATTTTTCTTGAACCAGGGGGAGAAACTGGGGTTGTATGCCACTGGTGGTTTCCAATTGTGACTGCAGCTGAGAAGAATGGAGTTCTTGGTTTTGAGGTTCTACTGGGCCCTCTAGAGAAAGATTGCTGCTTTGGAAGAACGTCTGATCCTGATGGTGTTGAATGATTCTAGTTTGGGATTCAGGCTGAGAATGTGTCTGCACAAAAACCTTGGAAGCAGGCTGCTCACCCACAGGCTGTCCTTCACGCTTCACTCCATGAGAACTGAGCATCTCAGTAACCTCCTGACGGACATACAGAAGGGTGTGAGAAGTTACAACATCATGATTTTAAGCATTCCTTAACCGATACTGGCCTGCAATGAAATTCACCTGACAGTGTGAGACAGTCCTTTTCAGTTGGTCTTGTATTGCCGATGTGCTAAGGTAAGGAAGGGAGGAGTTATTTTGCATTGATGTCACAAGCACCTGCAGGTCCTCCGCTTCTGTTACCACCTGTCCTTCCAACTGTAGACCTCTGGAGATCAGTGCCTGCAATGGGAATCGAAAGAGACAACAATGTGAAAGCGCTTTTTTAATCAACCAAATTAAATCAATAACTTAGTTAATTGTGCTCACTTTAGCACTGGGATGTGCCCCCCGGTGGCCCCTCTGCTGCTTTTCTTTTAGGTGGTGGCAGACCTCTTGGACTTCATTGCTCCAGTTTTCAAGCTCAGCCAGCCTGCCCTCAAGCAGAGATGCGGATTTCTGGAGTCTCTCACACACCTGATCCACCTTGGTCAAAGTCTCAAGTGTCTGCCAAGAAACATGTCCACAGATTTGTTCAGTACCTAGTTTAATCAATTATTCTCATTAGAGACACAGAGTGTTTAGAGCATTGGTAAACACTCCAACATAGAAGGCAGTACTGCACCTTAAATCTGTTTACCTCCTTTCATAAAATGAAAAAAAAAAACCAAAAAAAAAAAAAAACAATGGCACAGTATGTAGCTACTACTACATACAAAATCTTGTAGATGAAAAATGAAAGAGATACAGTCTACCGGAATAAAGATTCCCAGAGTAAGAGTTTTTTGGATTCTGTAAAAAAGTTGGTTTGGGTGTAAGACCCCCATTCTGCAAGAAGTGATGATCAACAGTTGTTTTTGCACACTTTTGTAAAGTTATTGTTACAAATACTATCTCTGTCTCCCAACACACCTTTTTCGTGAAAGTACAAAATAAAAGTTAAAGATAAATTTGACTGATAGCCTTATTTAATTTTGGCAGAATTTAATTTTGTCACATTATTCATAAAGTTTCTGTAGACGTTGTAATAGTATTGTTATTGTGAATTCTTTTAGCCATAATTCAGTAAAATAATTCAGTTAAGTAAATATATGATTGTGACAGCCCTATTTAAAATAAATGGATATTTATAAGACTGATTTGTTCACTCACAGACTCAATGACTCATGGAGATTCTTTATCACAGATATTTGTGTGTTTCACGGAATAACTAAGAGCAAGTAAATTGGTTTCTCACATCTACAATTAATATACGTTTAACCTAAATATTGCCTGACCTCTGGAAGAGTTTGTCTGAATTTCTGAAGAGTTTCCTCTTTGCAGTCTGGAGATGGAGACAAAGAGTTCAGCTTGAACTCAGACATCTTCTTAGTTATGCCCTGAGTAAAAAAAAAGAAAAAAGACAAGCATAAACAACCTTGACAAGAGAGTGGAGGAGAAAATGACCCTGAGAAACAGCTGGTTAAAGTAAAAAAACAAAAAAAAAAAAACATTAAGAAAGACATATAAAACAATGAAGAAACATTAGTATAAAAATACAAACAGTATGAAGTACTACAGCTACTGTAGAAGAGAAAGATCAGTATACCTGGAGTTTCTTTCTGTAAATACGTAGAGGTCCAGATAACACCTCAACTGTCTCTCTAAGCACCCAGCTGGCTTCCTGCATCAGGGAAGCCTGGACACCTGCGACTGCAGAGATGGGCTGAGGGGCCACTGCCTGAAAACATGCCATTTACAACAGAATAAGCACTTTATTGTTAAACAATAACATCTTTTTTTTAAATCAACAATCACAATCTTTTCAAGGGTGTAGAATGTTAAAACACAAAGAATAAGAGCAATCACATGCTTTGATGAAGCACAGATGATGAAACAGAATTCTTCTGTGGTTTTGAAACACAAAGGACTACAGTACCAGCTTGTCAGTGTATTACTCAAAGAAAGTGAAAAATAGTAGCGAAGATCCACCAACAAGTTATGCAACTTACAGAGAGAATCGAAAAAGGCTGGGTCTTGGCAGTTTAAAGGCAAAAGTCTTTATTCAATCCAGTAGAACAAGTTCAAATTGACAAAAAAACCAGGATCCAAAATAAACTCTTTGCCACACCTACTTGCGAATGAATTGAGCAAATGCACCAGCCATAAATATTTCTTACCAGTTATGGAACTTTATTTTGCATTATTTCGGTCTTTAACAATGGGATATATTTAGCTTTTTCCTTATTTTGTGAGAAACACCTACATCACCTTTTCTGTTGCCAGTACAAACATATTTTGTTCTCATACTCAAATAATATATAATGCAATTGGTGGTAAGTGTTAATTTTGAACCCTGCTGAAAACTAGTGTTCTGTCTCTACAAACTCACAAACTTGGTCCTTTTTATGAAGTCAGCCCACTGCATGTTCAGTTTGCGGAGCTCTTCGGTCAGAGAGTGGCTGGTGGAGGCCTCACTCATCTCAATGAGAAAGTTTCCTGCCTCGTTCAGCTGGGCTTGACGTGATCTCCACTCATTCAGGCTGGAGGAAAAATGCTTGTGCTGTATTATGAAAGAGATCACAAGACAACTGACAAATTAACTTCTAAAAAAAGCAACCACATACAAACATCGTGCCCTCACCTCATGACTTGAAATTACCAAACATCTCAACAAAGATAACTAAATGACATTCATACTTAGGTGTTCAAACACTTTTTGGGTCACTGTATACTTTGTAGCATGTGTTTTAATGACAAATACTTAATAGTACCTCTTGAGCCTCTGATTGTTTCTCCTGCCCCAGCCAGACCTGTAATAGATACAGGCAGTCTCTGTAGGACTCCCATGCAGCCAGAACACGTTCCATGGTGGATCTTACTGCTTCTGCAGCTTCTGTACTGACTCCCGCCTCACTATCTGCCTCTTTTACCTGCCTGTTAACCACAGGTGAGTCGTCAGCTGAAAAAACAAACAAAGGAGAGAGGGTAAATCAGATAAAATTACAGGAAAAAGCACTAACTTTCATTAAAAACAAAAGTATAAAAGAATGGCCAACAATATAGACTTACACAGAGCTGCTTTGTTGGTATAGCTGACTGCTGTGTCCTTCAGCTTATTAAGCGCTTCCTTCAACATCCACACCAGACCTTGCTTGTCAACAGTCTCCTAAATGGCAAATAAGCATTGTTTACAATTAATTTAAGCTTTTATGTTTTTAGGTTGTCAGAGACAAACTACTCAACAGTCCACTTTTATAGACTTGTGTTTATATTTATGCTCTAGCAAACTATTCTAAAAAAGCTTACCATTTTGTATATTTTAAATTCATTTTTAAGTTAGCCGATTAATTTGATTTTTAAATATTTAATCTTTAAAAAAGAAAGTTGTAGCTTTTTTACTTCGAGCGATTGTACTGTATTTAGGTCTCAAAATTAAGAAAAGTTGTTCATTTGTTAAGATTATCATGGTGAACAAAATGTGTAAGAGGGACAAATTTGTAAGAATGAGTTTATGTTTTGCAATAACCCAAAAGCCAACTGAAAAAAAAAATGGCTTTCTGTCAAGGGAACCAGTGTGATGTTTATTTCAGGTTTGGCCAACAAAAGTATGTCATCTGTGCAATGCTTTATTGTTCGAAGCCTGTTTAGATATGCCTTCACTACTTTATGCCTTACTAAATACAGAAATTGTCAACAAACATGTAGCTGCAGTCCTTAACAGTAAACTTTTTCAAAATTAACATTTGAGAGCTGACTGCATGCAATTTATATTGAACAACAAACTGTGAAAGTAATGTTTACCACAGACTTTATTTTACTCAAATCAAAATGGTAATGACTGATCAATAGGGCCACATACATGCCAGTCTTGTAGCAGAGACTGAACAGACTCCTGAGAGCCGTAAGGCCCTCTCCACAAGCTCAGCTTAGACTTCAGATGTCCCAGCAGGTCATAAACATGGTGCATCTCCTCTCTGTATTGTAGCTTGATGCCGTGGTACTTGGCTGTCACTCTGGCACTGGTGAAACTATCAAGGAGAATGAGAAACATTAGCAAGGAGCCTGGATATCTTGAAGACGACAACATTAAGAGAAACTGAAGGATGGCCCTGCTGAAAAGACCATCTTAGAACAGCAAACTGGTCTGTCTTGTCAATACTTCAGATGCCTAATGGACATACCAGCATCTGGTGTTCTAAACACTACAGATGCTGGTCTTTTCAGCAGGAAGCACCGAATAGATTTTGTTTTCCAACCGTCTCTTGATCTCCTCCAGCTTCTCGACTGGCACTTCATCATCTGTGATCTGGTAGTGATGAAGGGTGTTCAAGTGCTGGCTTAAGTCCTCAACCAAGACCTAAGGAAACATGAAGAGCAAACAAAGATATGCACATAATTCAGAAATACACAGTGAAGCATGATAATTCCTGTCTGCACACTGACCTTCAGCTGTTCATGCTTGTGTCTGGCGTCTCTGGAAGCAAGTGCATGATCTTCAGCGCTCCCGCTGTCTTCAGATAGCACAGCCTCCATATGCTGGAGCCACCGGCCCAGTGTGTTCAGAGGGGCTGGCAAACCAACATCAAGCTCTGTTCTATACTCTTGCAGCTGGGGAGAAGTAATGTACAAAATAATACGTTTTTTTTTGTTAATTGATTATTTGAAAAGTACTTATATTACTAATATTCTTTCCTGTTAGTCCAGTATGTGACCTGCCAGTATTTTTACTGATCCCATCTCATTTTATTTTTCATAATTTTTTATGTCAGAAATTAAAATATTTTTTTAAGAATATACTGTATATGAAATACATAAAAAGATTTATTTTTAATTACATGTTAAAGAATTTTAAATTTGAATCTTTAATCGAATTGAATTTACATTTATGTTTATGCATTTAAGCAGATGCTTTTATCTGAAATTACTTGCAATGGAGCAACATGAGCATTATTTATGACTTTACGTTTAACATACCTGATACCCATCTTCAGAGCTAAAAATATTCATAGTATACAATATCAGGTTTATAAGAAAGCTAGACTACTGTACGTAATGTTTATTTAATTTTATAAAAAAAAAAAATAATGTCTAGGGGAATTATTATTATTTTTTATTATTTTAATGTCTAGGTGAATTATTTATTTAGATTGTTAAGTTTATTTATATTTATGGTTTTTATAGCAAATAATATTTGGATTTTATGCTGCTATAAGGTTGTTGCTGGGTTTGTTATGTTTAAAAAAAAATAATACTCAGAAATTATTCTGATATAAAGGTTTTCTATGACAGCTAAAAAAACAATATTGATGTGATTTGTTTGGAATTTCCAGTCCATTCCCAAGACTATCAGAACTGCCTAATTTCAATCTGTATTTGGTGACATATTTAATAAGCAGAATTCACCCTCTCCTCCATGCTGTCCCATGCTTTTCTCAGTGCCATCTGCTCCTCACTTAGTTTAGCGCAGCGTCTCATTGCACTGAGAAGTGGAATAACTGGACGTCGTTGGTCATAATAAGTCCCCACAAAGTTCTGAAATGCCTTGGATAAAAACACACACATTCACATTCAGGGCTTGTCATAAGATGCATGTTGCATATTAGGAAGTGATAATTTACCATTTTACATTCAGCATACCTGATACCTCTGTGCATATCCCTTCCCCTCTGTGGAATTCCACGCCTCCAGTAACTCCTGATAGGCTCGCTCTAGCCAGCATTTCATCTCTCTGGCTTTCTGACTGGGTGAAGCCTAAGGGCAGGGCAGGAAACATAGAACCGAATTCGAGATTGATTGTAAAATCAGAACGCATGTTGAAACAAGTAGAGGCTGATGCTGGAATGATATTTTGATAGAGGAAAACTGTGGAGGAATTCACAAGCGCTCTGTGACGTCTGTACCTGGTGGATTGGTGAGGCCAGCACAGCAGGAGTGAAGTATGTAGGGAGGTTGACAGGAGAAAGGCATGTGGGAAAGAGCAGAGTTTGAAGCTGCATCCAACCAGGAGGGGGCGACAGAGAGTAGGAGAAAGCAAAGTTAAAGAGCCATATGTGGGAAAGAGGGTTAGAGAAATGAATGAATAAAAAGCCAGACAAACAAAAGCAGAGATCTAGATGGGAGTTTCAGTTGGAGATGGTCTTACCTCAAAATCATCATCAGCTACGGGCAGATCATTGGAGTACTGCAGGAACTGAGCAATGTATGTCATGATAGACTTCTCATCAGGGTTACTGACATCAATGTCTGAGAGGAAAGAGAATTTAAATGTACATAAACCTTCAATAACCTTAAAAAACATTGCACTGTACACCACACTCAAAACATTATCCCTTTGAAAAGGACCTCACTTCTGAAATATATAGGCTCTTGCATATTTTCATGAATAAAGACTAGTTTATATTGGAGGAAAAATATAAAAAGTATTATATAGGTATATTTAAATGGCCTTTTATGGTGTCATTATAATTAGTAATTTATTATATAATATTATTATTATATTACAAATATTATATTTTATTTAGTATTTACTTCGTATTAATTATTCATCTTTTTTCAACCCACTATTAGATTACTATTATTTTTAACATTTTCCACAAAAATCTTTTAGGTCCTATGACTTTTCCAGTTGTTCATAATTTACTGGAAAAGAAATAAATTAAAATTTTAGCTTGACAAGAAAAATGTAACTAGAAAATTGTATATGTATCATAAAAATGCCTGTAGTTGTACAAATGTATTCATTTACATGGCTTTTCCATTTCCACTTATAAATCCAGGTTTTTCAAGACAGCTGTTAAGGGTGTACATTAATAAGATAAGAAATATCTTGTTTTGTAGTTGTATTTTAAATATTAAATCATCTTAAGGCCACCTTGGATGTTTGCTGATGCCCAACTAGTTAAGAACCACTGTATTAGAGTTAACTGTTTTTCTTTGTTAAAAATTAGCGCTATGAATAAATAACGGATAATGGATTATGCTGCTAATAGCTTTTACCTTCTGGCTCGAGCAGTCTGGGAATTCCGAGCTCCTTCTCAGCGAGGTGAAATGCCCTCTCCAGGTTTCCCCGGTGGCTGCTGGTCTGCGCTTGAGAGAGGTCCACCAGATCAGGTCTAAGCGAGCAGAGAATGGCCAGAAACACCTCACCACTCCTCCAGCTGGACTTAAAGTCCCTCACACTGGCTGAGCAACCAACTCTAGAGAACGAAAATAATCATTTTAGAGGAACAGCTGGTGTGGAAATTAAACAGACTAAACAGTTTGACCAAACATTCACAGTGCATGAAAGCATTAGCTAGATGAAGCTCACTTTTGGCACTGGTCCCGAACCCACAGCAGCAAAGCCTTCTTAGCAGACAGACGGAAGCGTGTGTGGAGCGGTGATGCTCCTCGAGGAACAGGACTACTGCCTGGAGATCCAGGAACAGAATCCAGACTGGACAAAGAGTCCATAGAGGATGAACGGGATCCATAAGAGAGAGTGTTGGCTAGCTCCTCTATCTGAAGTAATGAGGAAAAGTGAGCATGTTTAATATAGATGTCCGTTCATACATTCACAAGAGGACATACATGGGTTATATACTGTACATATATTATATAACATCTATCTATCTAGACCCTGTCATCAAAGTTTTTTTTATATTTAAACTTTTAAACTATATTTTAAAACATATTAGAATACAAACCAGTTATTTTAAATTGTAATACTATTTCAAAATATTACTGCTTTTACTGTATTCATTAACAAATAATGCAGTCTTTGGGAACATAAAGATGCTTCTTTCAAAAACATATAAATATCAATCAATCAAATACAACAATCATTCTGACACCAACCTTTTGAACAGTAATAATGGCATACATTTTAGCATAATTTTTTTCATACTGTAAACTTATATGACTAAACAGAACCACTGAACTCATTCAACCCATGTTCTCTGACAGAAAACAATCTTCTGTAACACTATATGCTTCCTGTGTTCATTGTATTTTGATATTCTTTTCTCTTCTGGAAGAAATAAAAGAGTCTCACATCTCAAAATTACAGGCCCACACTGAGGTAAAATGCTATAGGTCTTGAAGTAAACAATAACCAAAAAAACACAAAAAAACAACCTGCTTAAGGCAAAGAAACATACAAGTAAACTGTATATGATATGCCAGTTTTTGTAAAAAAAAAAAAAATAATAAAAAAAAAAACCCGGGGGTCGGTTGCATAAAAGGTTAAGCCTAGTCTTAAAAGTTAGTCAGCTAATTTTTTTCTTTTAATTTTTTTTTTCTCTAATTAGGCTAACTGCTAGTTGGTCAGACTAGTTCTTAAGACAACATAGAGGCCAAGTTTACGCAACTGTTATATCACTGTTATACTCACATGACAGTGCAGAATGATGGTCCATATCAGGCCCAGAATGATGGAAGGTTTCCCCTCTATGATGTCTGGGATGTTTATGTTCACCAGCTTGATCTGAGAGGACGTAAACATTTGTTTATGTAATTTGTATATAAATGTTAATATCCTAACAGATGGAAAATCATCATCGGTCTTGTGAGAATCACAAAAACTCTCTTACTGATTTATTCTTCAAGAAGTTCAAAGCAGTCTCGATGTTGCCTCTATGCTGAAACACACCATGACCCCGCTCGCGCTTCTACAGAGAAACAAACAAACTCTACTCTAAGCAGCATTTTTAAACATTTCAATGATTCAGCATAAACAAATACTGTACTTTCTTGGTTGAATCTCTGTGAATCTCAGTGGTATGACGGTGATATTCAGCACTCACCATGCACTGGCCACTCATCACCTCCAGTAGGTCAAGCAGTCGAGTCCCATCTCGAAGATCTGAGAACAGATCCTGGACAACAGCTGGATGGCTCCTCTGAAAAACACACATCAGTTTTCTATCTGAACGTGTTAAAGGTGTTCACAGGGCAATACACTGAGCGTTCCTGGTGTCAAGCTATGCTGGCAGAAATATAAATAAACAGTGAAATAAACAAAGCATGGCAAGCAAACAAAACACACAAAAAAGCAGAAAAATGTAGAAAAATATAATTGAATATATTATTCATTTATTAATTATTATTAACTTATTATATTAACCCTAAAGCCTACTATATAATTTGATCGAAAATTGTTAAGCCTTTAAATGAGCAACATGATCAAAATTTTATACCTTTATAGTAAGTTCAAAAGTTTATAATTTTTTTTGTCATAAAAATATCAGCAGTTGCACTAAATTACATATCTTTGCTCAGTATGGGCCTCTAAATAAAATTGAGGAGTTTTTTTTCCTCTGAGTCTGAGTATAATCTCCGTATATAAAGGCATATTTCACCCAAAAATGTTGATTTTGTCAATTTACTCATCCTCATGTCATTCAAAACATCTAGGAATTTCTTTCTTATGTTGGACACACAGATATTTTGAAGAACCAAACAGTTGTTGGTCCCCATTGTTTTCCACAGTAGGGAAAGAAGTACTATGGAAGTCAATGGGGGACCATCAACTGTTGGATTACCAGCATTCTTCAAAATATCTTCACTTAAAAAAAACGCCATAAAAAAAAAAAATTTAAAATTTACGGTAAAAAAACGGCAGCTGTGGTTGCCGGAATTTTACTGTAAAAATACGGTAGCAACATTTTAGGTTTTAAGGTTTTAACTTAAATTTACAGTTAAATTACCTGATATGATGTTAATATACCAACCTATGGAAGTACTGAAATCTGTTTTGTACCCTTGTAATATACTGATAACCACCAAATGCAGGTGGTGATGAGAAAGTCACATGATGAGCCAAAGCCCATCACAAGCAGCTTTTAAATATTAACATGTATAAAAGGTGCACAATGTCATTCACACAAACAGTAAACACCATCATGGTAAGACATAAAACTGAGATAATGCAATAACCATTCATTTAACAACATTAGGTGTAACACACAACCCTAATATACAAAACTGATAAGAAAAAACTAAGAAGAATCATAGTTAGTTCAATAAAAAATAAACATCAAATTTGAAATGTAACGCAGGGAATTCTGGGAATGTCAATTTACGGTTATTAAAATAAAAGTGGTTTGGAAATGAGTATTGATATTTTGTGACTTTTAAAAATGTAATTCATGCATCAAAGGGTTAATCTGATGTAAACACTAGCTATACAGAGAGATCACTGGAGCTCCACACAGGTTATCACTTGCAGGAGGTTTAAGAGCGCTTGCGTTTAAAACGCGGCCAAGTGTTGGTGGACGAGCTCAATGGCTCATGTTACAGGCTGCTGAAGTGCACCGCTGCCTATAAATAAATCAATCTCCTTGCCATATGCAATGCTCAAAGGCAGACAGAGCAGAACAGATCTTCCTTGCTGCCCAGTGAGTCAGCGATTCAGCTACGGCCTCAGTTTGACTCCTAACTCTTCTAGACTACATACAGTAGTTGGAGTCATTACAGTAAGTTATGAGTTGTTCATGGGTTTACCTTGGAGAGCTGCGCATTGATCCAGTTTGTGAATGTCCTCTTCTGAATCTGCTCCTGTTCCACTGTTAATAAAATAATATTACATCAGATTGGATTTATTCCGGGAGCAAACTCAGTTAAAAAAAAACTGTGTACGTAGGCCTATGTGTAGGAAACCGTATGAGCACAATGAGAATACATCTATGCAAAAGAATGTACACATCTTGCCAGAGAACAGCTCTGGGGCTTTCTGGTTTATAGCACATCAAAAACACAGCATGTCTTCATACATAACTATTTATAATCTGAGAACATGGCATGACCACTGGAAACCTGGCTCGATTTACCCATCTCTGAGCCGCCAACGACCTCCACCTCAAACAAGGTTTTGAGAGACACCATATTCTTTCATTTCTCGATGAAATTTTCCCTAATTTACAGTAGTGTTTCCCTGAACACCAATGCAGACGCTCAGTCGGCTTTACCAGCATCCCATCCAGTCCCAGTTGTATTTAATTTAAACTTCTTCCCATGCAATAAAAGGCAGACTGGGCTTTTCCCTCAATAGGAAATGTTCATTTCGTTTCATGGGACAAGATCCAATGAGATCCTGAGTCAGTAATTCATCTTGATATGAGCGCTGGCCCATAAGACAACGGACATCCTGTTTGCACAGCAGCAAAACGCACTTAACTGCTGTACAATGATGTTCCCACATGACATAGCAATAATAATCCATATGTTTTAATTAACAATGGAGTTCAAAAAAATTGAATGATTTAGGATTTTAAATGATTAAAAACAAAGAAATTATTAAATTAAATAAAACTAACCAAAACAAGGAGAGAAAACTAAAATAAGATGACCTTAAAAAAAAAAAAAAAATTCAGAAAAATTTAATACTCCCCCTAGAATGTTTATTAAATTAAAATTTATTTTAGCTAGTTGCCAAGTTAACATTTCTCATTTTACTGTACTAAAATAACTAAAACTGAAATGAAAATTACAAAAATTACAAACTAATTAATTTAATTAAATCAAAACAAAACGACTAAAACTAAAATAAAAAAGGAAATTACAAAAATAAAAACTGATTCAAAATGAATAAAAGCTAAAATAACACTGGTGTTGAATGTACTATAGCTTTATAAATTGAGAAAGGCCTTTGAATGTGATATCAAAAATATATACATTCCAACACAGAACTCTATTACATTCATAAAATTTAGCCTAACTACAACAGCTATCTTGTTAAAGTAACGTGCAAATAATTCTCCAGATGACAGAAGTGTCATCACTGCACAAAAGACAAACATGTGATGTCGCTCAAACATGACTTCAGACAAGCTGTCTCTCTTTAAGACTGGCCTGTCGTCACAGCAAACATTTGGCTGCCTGGCAACCGCAAACCAGTGAGCTCCAGCGCACACAGCGATGGTTTAAACTGACAGGAACGCTGAGAAAATGAAAGAAGAGACACCAACAACTTCAGCTTCAAAGCTCTTCGAGGGGATTTGGCTTTATAAAGCAGTTACAGCTGAAGTGAAGAAAGTTGGTAAATGAATAACCATTCAGAAAAATGAATAATACATCATATAAGAAATAATACAGCGTATTGCTCTCACAAGGTGGATTATCTGTTTGGCCGACCAATAGCAGATGGGGAGTGTGTTTGGGAAAACATTCATTCTTTTTGCAAATTGTTTGATGGTGCAGAAATGACACTATAACTATAAAGTTGGCAGGTTAAAGTAACTGTGTACTCAAGATCATGTTTACTCAGGTTGGTGATGAACAGGTTCTAGAAAAAGGAAAACGAGTTACTTTTGCGATAAACGTCTAGCACACCCTCCCAAAACATGTTTTTGTTTGAAAACTTGGTGAGTCAACGGTTTACGATTCCCACTCGCCGTCTGGAATCCACCCTAAACCTCCGAAAGAGGAGACAAATGGCAAAGAGACTGCAGAACAAATAAAACGGCTAACAATCCGCCTCAAGTGGTGATTAGCACATTTATCTTGCGATCAATTCTTTAGTCAACAGACACAAGTGGATCCTTTCAGTAAACGACGACTCATTCATTTCTAATTATTTCTTTACCAGTCAAGCCAAATAAAGTGCATTTAATTTAATCTAGTCAAAGTATAATTTTATATTAAACCTCATAAGCTTTTCGAAAAATATTTACACCATGGCTGTTAATGGACATTTTTGACCAGTAAGAGTGTAACTTTTTCATTTTCACAAGAGTAAAAACCTATATTTCTATAAGTTGAAAGAAAGAAAATACTACAGTTTACACTGTATTTGGGACAGATTGCTGCCATCTGGTAAAACATGTTATGAAAATAAGGCAATGTTTAATGCACCCACTTTGTTTGCAATAACTCTAGATTTTGTGTCAAACTAAAGTTTGTCAAAGTTTATACACTGCCATTCAAAATTTGGGATCAATAAGATGTTTAATGTTCTTTAATGGAGTCTCTTATGTTCATCAAGGCTATATTTATTTGATCAAAAATACAGAAAAAAAACAGTAATACTGTAAAATATTATTGCAATTTCCAATATAGGTTTCCTATTTTAATATACATTCAAATCATTTATTTCTGTGACACAGCCATTACTCCATATACACTGTTCTTTTTAACTTTTTATCAAAGAATCCTGTGATACAAAAGTATTAAATATTAAAAAAAATATATTAAGCAGCACAACTGTTTCCAAGATTAATTATAAATCAGCATATTAGAATGATTTCTGAAGAATCATGTGACACTGAATACTGGAGTAATGATGCTTTACACTGCATTACATTTACATTACATTTAATCATTTAGCAGATGCTTTTATTCAAAACGACTTACAAACGAGGACACTGGAAGCAATCAAAACCATAAAAAACTTCTTAAAAAAACATTTAAATTATTACTGTTAGAAACTTTTGAAGTATACTGTATTTACTTTCTATGCACCTGATTTAATCATCTGCAATCTGGATGTTTTAAAGTCTCACCCCATTTCTGTGTAAGTTCATTCAACATTATGTTATATATATTTTAACATATTTAAAAGAATTAGTCAGTGTTAGGTTCTTTCCCATTAAATTTCCTATGCTGTATCAAATTTGACCACAAAAGTGTGACATATTTTTAAAAGACCACTTAGACTTATCACATGAAGTCCTTTTATTCAGATAAAGATGAAGTAGGTAAAAAAATATAATTAAAAGTGAAGTGAAGACTGACCTTGTAAGAGTAAGTGCATATCATCAATGTCCAGTGGGACACCCCCCTCTTCCTCTGCAGAGGCCCTGCTGTCTCCCCCTGATGCCATTACTGCTGCTTCGACACTCTCACACACTCATTCCCACTAAAATGATGAAAAAAGTAAATAAAAAAAAAGGTTGTTAATTATTATAATCATAAACAGCACACTTCTAAGATTTGCATTAGATCTTATTCTTTCTAAATCAGTAAGCACAACATTTTTCATTTCCACCTCCTGTGCTCATGAAAACACACTGATAAAGTGAAAAAAAAAAGTAGGCTAAACTTGTATTGTTGCCTGTTTTGATATTGATCAGGAGACTGTGCAATGAAAACAACTTCACATGACTGATTCGGCATCAGTTAGCAAATATGAAAAAGTGACAAACACCGCATCACAGTTTCATAGGGCACAAAGGCTGACCCTTTCTTTTATTACGGACAGAGGTCTCAAATACTACATTGCAGAGATACAACATAAAGAACTCCATCAACAGACTCTTAATAATTCTGATGCTACTGTAAATGATTTTGGGGGAGAAAGGGCTCATGAACAGATAAACAACATCAGCTTAACGTACCAATTTTGTAGAAGGAAAGCAAAGAAGGAAGTGTCCTGGGGAGATTAGGCTAATCATATTCCAAACCCACACACAACACTAATAAAGTCTCATAAATGAATACAGAACAGTAAGTTACTAAGTGAATCAAGAAGGAAGTATGATTCAAAGGGAAGTACATAATAAATGCACATATGAACACAGACACACAGGCAGCCTGAGGGCTTATGACTTGATATAATAATCATCATTACTGAAATGCTACACTGACTAATGTATATTCAGTTATGGTTATGAGCTTAATACACTCAAATGGTATTTTAATTGTGATTAGATTTAAATTATTTTAATTGTGGCCTTTACTGTTTGACTAATAATAATAATATGATGATGATAATTATTATTGTTGTTAATATTATATATGATATTATATTTAGAATTTTTATTGATCACTATAATAATACTTTAAAAAGTAAAAATAATAATTAACATTGTTGTTATTATTGACAATAAGTATTATTATGAACATATGATATTAAATGTAATATATATATATATTACATTTATATTAGCAATTTATTGTTCCCAACAATAATAATAAAATGAAAAAGTAAATATAATTTTAACTATTATTATTATTATTATTACTGACAATAAGTAAATTATCATAGACATATACATGACATTACATTTATATTTATCATATATTATTATATTGTTCTCGAAAATAAAAAAAATAATAAAATGTTTAAAAAAATAAAATGTTACGTCAAGTATTTTTAACACATTTTTTGTTGTCAAATAAACAAAATGTATGCAACCACCATATTTAAACAATTAAGTATTTTTATAATATATTTTTAAGTTTAAAAAAATTGTATGCAAAAACCATATTTAAAAATTAAATCTCCCTTACCTGTATTGTTGTTTCCTATTAAACGCGCGTTTTTGTTCTGTTTTTTAAAGACCAACCAGCTAGACTCACTTTTTTTTTTTTTTAAAGGAAGAAAATAACTTCTAAAAAGCTTGTTAATAGGTCTCAGAAAAGCTGTTCTTGCACACATACATGTTGATATCAACACAAATGCAAGCTCATATGAACTCTGAATGAGTTACTTGAAAGTATAACAGATAGTGGCACCATCAAGGACTCTTCTGAACACTCGACCTTGTTATTAAATGCAAAAATTACTAAACGGTCATTAGAGGGCACTGCTTGAATCACTCCTGATTCTTCTAGAATACAGTCACACACATTCAGCACATGCGCACACACACACACACACACACACACACACACACACACACACACCTGTTGTTTCTGGGTGAGATTCAGACTCACCATCAGAACACAACCTAAAACAGTCAGAGATGTGGAAACAGCAGCCTCACTTGCTGCTGCCAATACTGACATCAAAAGGGCAAATGCAGCACTGGGAATATGCAGACATTGTTACCAGCTGTCCATGTACTTTTTTCCACATATGTGCACAGGTTGACTGACAGAGGTGTAAGAGAAAGGGCAAGATAGATGGAGAGACCGGAGTGGAATCTGATGCTATTAATAGGATAGATTGATGACATGCAAAAAGCATTCGGTGTCAGCTAATACTTGCACTGTGCATTGTGCATATGCGTAAACTTCATCTTCATTTAACATAATTCCCTTAAATAAGCATTTGAGACTAAGACTGCACCTGTATTGTTTCTGTAATCCAAACTGCATACCTGGTAACTGACACTAAGATTAAACAAAGCACAAGTGAATCTGGGAAGGTGCACTTAAAGAAAATAAACAGTTTCAACCCAAATGAAAGAATATAAAGTAATTACACACACACATTCACATATGTGCATAATTAGTGTATTCACGTAGGTACATAATTAGTGTATATATGTATAAACAAATGACATATAAACATACATAATGTATTGCATATTGAGATTTAGTATTTGCAGGATTGCCTTTAGTCTGGTTTTAATATAATTTTTAATTTAAATAAAATTAAACCATAACAAATTCAATTCAATTCAATTCAATGCATTGGTCCTAAAACAATTTCTTGTTTTACTTTTGATTTTTGGATGAAAAAAATCACCTAGAAATGTTCTTGACAGGCTTTCACCAAATAAAAGTACTTAAGTTCAGTCAAACAAAGGCTATGATGTTAATTCCATAAATGACCTTTTACACGAGTGACATTACAGCACAGCTGTATTTGGGGTCTCATAAATACAACCCCTAATGCGCAGTCATGAAATGACATACACGTCCTCATTCTCACTGCTCCACTTCAAGTGAAACTGTATCAGGTGACACTGCCTGTGGTGTTATTATTATTGCAAGGACACAGTTACCAATGTGACACTCATTTAAAGGTGGCTCACAAAACTACACAAACACATTTTAGGGTCATAATGCAAAAACAAATCCATATTTCAAGTCAAACAGTCTTTTGCACCCTCCAAAAACATCTATTGCATAAAAATAATGACTGTGCCCCAAAACATCTAACTAATTAGTGGAACAGCAAGACCAGACAAAGCCTCATTCTGAAAAGACCTGTTAGGTGCGGCGTGATACAGGCATGGGTGGGGATGCCATTGATAATCTGTTAGAAAGAATCACATTACTTAAACATAAGGACAGTGCTTTTTAACTCATGCCCCAGCAAAAATAAGACAACACAGGACATGGGGTGGGTGACCAAACCTGGTGTGTTTGGTACAATCTGTTCATCTGGTCATTAGATCTTTGCACCTGAGCTGTTCATTTGCACAGAAAAAGTTAGGAAAAATAACTCCTAAACTTCCATTATGTGTCACTTTTCTTTTTTAAATGATCAAACACTCAAATAGCGTAGTGTCAGAACTGCTTTGCAAATAGTTGCATTAATTCAGTGTGAAATAAATGAGCATGAGCATAAAGGCACATCAAAATAAAAAGTAAGAAAGCACCATTAATGCAGAAGCTGATGCCAATGTATGCTTCAATTACTTTCGATTAACCTTTTATGGTTTAACAACCTTTACTCTCACGCAAAAACAAGTCAGCTCTCTCGCACTACTACAGCCACACATAGAGTAAATAATCTTAATTAGTTTTTATTAAATAATCATTCTTTAAAAACAACTAACTACACAGACTACGAGATGTGCAACGTTAATGAACTGATGCTGTGGTTCATTTTAATGCATGCGACGTGCTTGACAGAAAGATGTTGTTTAGTATTGTCAAGGCTTGCAGTTCAACCACTCATTGAATACAGAAAGTTTTACAAACTCACAATGAATGAACGCGGTTTGCTGTTTCAGGCTGCTGACAATTCCTCTCAATTATTTCCCAAACTGCACCTTTGGAAGCACTGGAAGTGAAAACGAGCACTGCGCGCGGCGTCGCGGCAATTATTTGTTTGAAGTGTTTCTTTTAACTCCGCCTTCCATTCGCGTGAACTTGAAGTAGAACACACCTTTCATTAGCTCCAGGACGTTCGAATTATTTTAAAGAATCGGTTCGCTCGAACGGTTCGTTTCAATGAACTGGTTCAAAAAGATGAATCTTTTGAACCATCACTAATGAGTGTGTGACATTTTGTGTGTTCTTTTCTTTAAATGTTAGCCCTGCCGTTTTGTATGTGTGTTATTTGTTCATAATTTCATGTCACAATTTAAGTGCGAAATTGTTATAATGAATCATTTATAAGGAACCGGTTCAAGAGAGCAATTCATTCGCGACATTGAGGGATGTGATGTCCTTTTTATTATTTGTGCATCTGAGAACTGACAACAGGTTGCAGCCTTCATTAATCACTGCAGTGCCAGTCTGTTGTTAAACCTGTGTTTGCCTCCGCTGTCTAACTCTTCAAACAGTTTCAAAAAGCTGTTGACTATTTCCTGGCGTGCCTGTGTGTGTGTGTGTGTGTGTGTATGTGTGTATGTATGTCTGTATGGGAGTGAACTGGAGAAAGCGAGGAGAAGAAGAGGTCTGAGGTATTGAAATAATCAATAATTATTTTTGAATTTTTTTTTGGGAAAAGTGAAAAATTATGTTTTCAATTTATTAAACTTATTTCCTAATCTTGCTATGCATGCCATGCATTACTTAATGCTTGTGGAACAGCTAACGACAAAGAAAGAGGCACTTCACTGCCCCCTGTTGTCCGCAGGGATACAAAATCACGAGAGCATGTAGTGTGTTTTGACTCCGTTGACCCAGAAATTTAATCTTACAATGACTGTTGATCTCAGATACATATAATCTTATCAGGGATCTCAACCAACAACCGTAACTAATTTTCTGATTGGCTAAAAATGTTGGCAGCTCCTCTGACTTTTGGTGCACTGATCACGCGCCATGCTGCATCTTTCTCATTTCACTTTCAAAACAGCCATGAATTCTAACAGAATATTACAAACATTGCAATAAAATCTATATAATGATATGAAATGGAACTTGTGTTTTAAGTTTGCTTTGATGTCAGGGGTAAGGTTAGTGCTGTGCACGTTCTTGTGGTTCCCCCATCATGTGAATGAAACATGACTGTACAGTACTGTTCATCTTATGCGAGTGCATAATTGTAAACATTTATAATCCATCGTTTTAAAGGGTATAAATGAATTTTAAAGGGTTTAATTTAAAGGGTATAATTAATTATTTAACAAATAATGTTTATTACTTTTAGTTAAAACTCTCTACTGTAGAATGTATACCCTTTAAAAGAAATTGATTTTATTCAAAATATTAGCACTGGTGCAAATAGAAAAGATTTGTAAGAAAGGTGACTATCAGATTAATCTTCAGTGAATATAAGTTAAAAATAAATAAACATATATTTTTTTAAAAAAATCCTTGTTTGCTGAACAAATCCTACAGTCGCAAACTGTATATAGCTCATGCGCAACACCTAAAAAAAAAAACTATCGGTAGTGATTCAAATGCAGATACGCGGGAGATTGATTGAGCGGAGCTGATGCTGAAGAACTCTTCATGGACACATTGAGCTTTTAATAATACCCCTGAATATCAAGCTTGTTATTTTGACATTCACAACTTTATCGCTATAATCAATTACTTTTTTTAAACTTGCACTATTGTCATAGCCCTTAACTTCTGATCTACCACTTGTTGTTGGAACCATTTATTTGTACGTTTTCAACCAAAGAAATCAATGCAGTGCCTGCTGTTTCACATCCTGTTGTGAAAAAGACCATTTATTCCGTTGAAATAGTTTTATATATTTTTTTTTCCAAATATCCTTTAGTGGGGCTGATATATAAAGTGATGATACAATTTAAAATATTTAATTAGACCAACAACGTGATTTGTTGAAACATTAAGCTTTTCCATTGGCTCAACATGAAATTTCACATTAACTCAATGCTGCAACAAGTCCTTAACATGGTGAGTTGGAAATGTGATTTATTTTTGTTTACAGCTTTTGTGAGAATTATCAATTTTATTAAATATTAGCAACTTTTGTTGACTATGAACATAACATCATAAAACAATTTTAGTACTGCATAAAAACAAAGATATTTCCTGTTAAAGAATACAACTATCTTCCCTTTTGCCTGCCGACCGCATCTGCCATCTCTGCTGATCCAGAGTCTGTCTACAGCCATGGCAGGAACCTCAGGGATTGGACAGGCTGAGACAACAGGGGTGGCAGCCTTGACCCCTGCATGACTTGAACCTCTGCATCCATGACAGTAAACTCTGCATGATTAAGCATTAAAAGATTGCAATCTTGTGTTTTTGTTGCTGCCCAAATTAAAATTCTATCTAATTATCTAATTGAAATTAATTAACTTTAAAACAGACTGATGCAACAAACATTTTGTCAGAACCTCTAGTAAATGTTTTGTTTGGCTATAAAATTTCCTCACCACATCAAGACATCATGTATTGTAACAAGTCTGAAGAGTGTGTTATGTTCTGTTCAGGTGTGATTTAAGTGCATGTATATTCTCTTTTTGTGTTATGTGTTCTTTTGAATTGGGCTTTGAGGGGTGAGTATTCTTCTATTGAATAAGTCTATGCACTCATGTGTTGTTTTTTGTTGTTGTTGTTGAAGGTAAGAGCATCCATTACATGAGTGTTCACAATAATATAAAACTTAAAACTGTAACATGAGTCTTAGCACTTATTACAATCATTACAGTACTGTTTTTCATTTTATATATAAAATTCCATTTTATTAAATACTTTATCAATTTTATTATATAAAATAATTTTCACCGAATATCCTTTGATTGATCTGTTGTGTTATTAAAGTGATGTGATATTAATACAGTGTGTTTATTGTATAACCATTCCAAAGAAATTCACTCAGGTTGCTTTGCCAGTATAATTTTTGAATAGGGGTGTGTGTGTGTGTTGCAGTCTCCAGTGAGCTCGGTCGGTTGGAGCGGTTTCGGTCTTATCCCATGATAATTCAATGATTGTAAGGCACCATGTTTGTCTCAGGTATCCTTGCTTCTGCTTCCCTTGGAGTGGCGCCCACAACATGGCCATCTTTGGTAATCGTACCTGGGATAGCCAAAGAATATGGCCTGCTAAACGAAACTGGCGTTAATTCATCAATTCATTCCAGATCGACCATAGTCGCCGTATAACTGCCGTGGTCTTCCCAAGTCTTCCCAAGTTGACTCGCAATGACTATACGGAGGATCTTCCTCTTGGCAGTGCAGCTGTTAGCTCGCAGAGTGATCATTGGGTAGATCCAAGCAATGCAATATCGTCTGCAAAATCTAAATCTGCAAATCATCCTTCATCTCTTCACCATAGGCTGTGGTCACTGTGGTCGAGAGTACATCACATGACAAAATCCATAACAAGAAGAAAGAGGAATGGCATGTATGTGTATGAGCTCAAGTTCTTGCGGTTGATTGTAGAATGCATCCTTCACAGTGTTCTGCATCTTCCGTTGGGGCATAAAGTTGGACCTGGGCTTGCAAAAATGGTGGAAAAGTTCCAGTAAATTTCAGAAACATTCCAGAAGTTTGGGAAATTTCCAGGATTTTTTGGAATCTTCCAGGGATTTTTGGAAAGTTTCTGGAAATTTACCGGAAACTTTACACCCGTTTGCAACCCTAGTTGGACCACAGAGATCTTGATGTGTTGGGTTTGGAAGCGGGCAGATTCTGTCCGATATTTCAGCCACTGCTACCATAGACACCATTGCTGCTAAAAAGATAAATCTGACACCCACATGCATGGTCAACTCCATGCCCAGAGTAAACAATGGTCTTATCATCACTAAGGATTTGGCCAGATCCCGGTCACTGTACCTCCGATATCAAGCCATTAGTCATCAAAGCTCTGAAGCAGTTAGACGAGTTTACCAATCTGGTAAAGGTTTCTTACATTCCATGTTTCTATTTGAGTAATCAATTTCACGGTGAAAGAGACCATACATTGCAAGTTGTACGACTGCAGGGTTTTGATCCAACATCGTCATCATCATCATCATATTATTTGGCCCCACTCCCAACCCTCCTCCTTTATCCGGGCTTGGGACCGGCACTGTCAGAGTTTACTCTTCCAGTGGCGGAGTTACTATTAATATATATTTATTATTATTATTAGAAATATATATATATATACACATAAATATTTAAAAATATATTTTTTTTATACATTTACAATATATACAATATAAATAAATACAATATTTTAACACCCCTAAGCCTAGATTACAGCCTCAGTAGAGGGATGTTATAATAAATATTTTAAATAGAAAAGTATAAAACTATTTATAATATATACAATATTTTAACATCCCTAAGTCTGTAATAAGGTCTAGGTGGTATAATGAATATTTTAAATATAAAAATATTTTAAAAAAAATAATAAATATAAAAAGTATTAAACCATTTAAAATATATAGATAAAATGTAAATATTTTTACATCCCTAAGCCTGTAATAAATCCTAAGTGGAAGGATGTTATAATAAATATTTTAAATTGAAAAAGTATACAATTATGTACAATATATTCTATATACATTATTTTTGTTTAAATCTACCTTTTAAGATCCCTGACATATTTTAACATTCTTTAAATATATTAAATATAAAATGTAAAAAACTATTTACAATATACATTTTTTTAATAAATACTTTAAATATAAAAAGTAAAAAAATACTTTACAGTATATACAATATTTTAACATCCCTAAGTCTGTAATAAGGCCTACTGTAAGTGGAGGGATGTTATGACAAATATTTTAAATATAAAAAGTAAAAATCTATTCACAGTATATATAATATACAATATTTTAACATCCCTAAGTCTGTAATAAGGCCTATGTGGAGGGATGTTATAATAAATATTTTAAATTGAAAAAGTATAAAACTACTTTAAAAAAAATATACATGCATCTCTAAATACATGATAATGATAGTAATAAGGCCTAAGCCGAGGCATGGAAAGGCCCCTCATGTCATCTTGCCAGAAACAACACTGACAGTATAAACCTACTGTACTTCTCATCGATGACATGAATGCTGTTTAGATGCATTCCGGTTAATTGGTAGAGGATTGGGAAAACCCAACACAAACCATTCATGGTAAAGCATCAGCTCCAGGGGAATCCTGTGCTCTGGATGACGCTGCAGACAAGCCCACAAAAAATGGATGCATTCTGTGCAAAAAAAGATGAGAGAAATTTGATTATTATCTTAACTTTACACATGCTATCTTTAGTCTTATACATGCTACATAATTATTAATTCTTTGCTGAAAATCTTACCTTGTGACAGCGCAAATACAGACTTGTTGCTGCCCAAGCAGTACAAGTCTCTGGCTGTTGGAAAACGCCCATGCAGCATTGCAAACAGGAGCACCCCTAATGAATACACTGTCGCAGGCTTTGCATGATATCTGCCTCTGTCATGATATTCTGGAGGGAAGTATGGTTTTGTACCTAGGGGAAAGAAATTTTGTTAGATGTTTATAACACAAGCATGCTGACTACATACAGGATGCGTCTGAGTGAGCTAATCAATTTGATAGCAAAGCGATGTGTAATACTTACCACAGCAGGCGCTGTAGCCTGAATCCTTCACGAGGTCCCCACACCCAAAGTCGATCAATTTGATCTCCAAAGTTGTCGGGTTCACGAGTACGTTTTCCAGCTTGATGTCGCGATGGAAAATGCCACGATAGCAGCAGTAGTTAGCGGCATAAATTACTTGCCACATGAGGTACTGTGCTATCTGCTCGCTGAGGAAACCTCCAGTGCATTTCAGAAATTTTCCCATATCCATGCTTGGCACGGGGCGCTCCATGACTATAAGGTAGTAGTCTGGGTCATCCTGCCAGTCCAGCATTTCAATTATATGTGGACAGTTGGGTTTCCTGTTGATGATGACTGCCAACGCAATCTCTAAAGGAAGAGGTTTGGGGTGAAAAGCCTAAAAAGAAAAAAATGGAAAAATGATAATTAGATTGAAGTCATTTGCCACATTGTTCGTCAAAGGAAGTTTGCTTATTGAAATGTTATTAACATCAATATAAGATGGTGTTATGATGTATCATAATTGAATGAGAAGAAAAATGCAGAGAGCGAAGCATACTCACAGTGCTGACATATGTCGTACGTTTCGTCTTTTGGACATATTTCACAGCCACCTGATTAACAAAACAAAGAATAAACAATTAACATGTGTACAGAGGTGATTTCATTCCAGTCATAAATCCTGAAGAGAAGTACATCAACAAGCAGTAAATTAAAACCTAGTAAAGTATGTTTGGTCAGTCTTAAAAAGTTGAGTTATCTAAATAGTGAATATAAGATACATTAACAATGAAGTAAAAAGACAAAATACCTTAAGACCATCCTTATAGCGAGTCCCTTTTCGAACTGATCCAAATCCTCCTTCACCCAGCCTGCCACCAAATTTGTACCGCCAACAAATATGATCTGTTAAAAATAAGTAAACGTAAATGACATTAAATAAAGTGACATTTCATTCTTATTCATTTTATAATTAAAATTCATTTGACACACTGGAAGACTATTTAAATGAACTGCAACAAAGCTAAATGGTGATTAAATGTATTACAAAAACTTACTGTACATATTACAGCTGTTTTGGGTTATGGCAGTAAACCTACCTTTGTCCAGCTCTCCTGATGGAACGGAGTCTACTTGAGTATGCACAGCACTGGCAATGCCCCAATCTACTTCAGGATGCCTTGCAGAGACAATCCCTACACGACCTTTAGAGGCAATAGCCATGTCTACTTTGGGACACCCTGTAGAGGTATTGCCCTTGTCTACTTTGAAACGCCCTGCAGTAGCAAAGCCCTTGTCTGGTTGGGGACGCATTGCACAGGCAATGCCCCCATCTACTTTAGGACGCACTGCACAGGCAACATCCCTCTCTGCTTTGGGACTGACTGCACAGGCAATGTCCCTCTTTGCTTTGGGTCTCACAGCAGAGGTAACGTCCTGATGTACTATGAGACTCCCTGCAGAGGCAATGTCCTCATCTGCTACTGCACAGGCAATGGCACTGTGTGTTGCGGAGGTCACTGCAGAGTCAAAGCTGCCATCTGCTGACAGACACACTGGAGAGTCAGTGTCTTTATCTGCTGATGACCACACTGATGTGTCCAGGATCGCAGGTCGGAGGACGTCTTCAGTGTATTCAGCAGTGGGGATCAGTTCCTTGAGGCCTAAATGGCAAATAAATAAATATTATGAATAAAATATTGCAAACCAATATTCAATAGTTTCTTCACTTAGAGGCACTTTTTTGTATTTTGAAAAAGCTAGGTTTTCTAGATAATGTAAATTGATGTTTTAGATCTTAAAATTCTCAAATATTGACTGGTTTGGCATTGACACCTACAGTAAGAAAGATCTTGTATCAAACTCAGATCAACAGTCCTCAACACAATTTCATTTTCATTCGTTTCTTGTGTGTTTTTTTGTGGAAAAACAATAGCAAACAAGCAATACAAATAACGAAGCAACTATTTATGAAAAATTCAACTTTACCTTGACTATGACTCCGATATGTTCCTGTTCCCAGTACAGAAGTCTGGTTCAGCTTCTCAGCCTTAGCGACACTGTACTTTTTTCTTCTTAAGTGCCACCTCCAAAACCTCTTCCTTTTTCTCGTATTCTTTTCTGTCCTCGCCTCACTACCACCATCAGCCGCACAAGCCCCAGCAGGCGTCTCATTATCCTGATCAGGATGGGGTTGGGGTTCTTGTACAGACTTCCTCTTTAACAAAGTCCTTAGATGATTCAGTGCCTTTCTTAATAGGCCCATTTTTACACAGTTTACTGGTGTACGTTTATAGTACTTTGATACCCAACTACTTAAAACCTACAAAGTGAGCAAGAATAAAGAGTCGCGCTTTTTATATGCTGGCGACAATTCTATTTGTGACGTCATTAGGTCGCATGCAGAAGTTAGAACAAAACATTTTTTCAAAACATAACAACATCAGTGGTTAAAGTTATCACGTGTTAAAACCACTGATCTGTCATATATAGATCAGTGGTTAAAACTAACTTAGAACGACCTAGCAACTGCATAGCAACACACAGTACCAGTCCGAACACTTTAGACTGGCCCCTTGGGATGATAGCGTTATTCAGTTTCAGTGTCATTCTCATCCAGGCCACAGAGAGGCAATAAAGAGCCACCGCACAACCTTCCAACTGGAGTTTGGAAAAGCAAAACACTAAAGCTCGTAAAGCGAGCAGTTTTTAGTATTCAGACGCATTTATTCTAATTTAAGGTTTTCTGTTTCTTGACGTTTTTACTGTCTTTCTCATAAGTATCAACAGTGTACAGTTGTGACGGTAAGATACTTTTTCGCCTTATTTCAGGAAAACTAGCGCTAGACACAGTTCTGTCAGCTGTTAACGTTACAGTACATTTGTGCATTAGCCTTTAGGAATAGCGTAAAGATCTAAATGGCCTCTTGTAAGAAAATGTGCTTTTTATGGTCCCAGAATGTATGAAGATCAAACATGTTAATTATTTAATGGAATATAGGTGTATGCATAGACAGTGAAAAGCTGAAGGATGCCATTTTCCACCTAAGTTACAATTCTGTACATTTCCCAATGCAATATTTCCATTTGATCACTTTTTTCATCAATCATGATCTGATGATAATATAATTCAGATTTAGTAAAGACTGGACAAGATTTATAATCACATCTAGCAGTTTGACATACACTTTACCTCTTTTGATTAATAAGTTGAGATTCACTGTCCATTACAATGAACATCATAAAATCTTATTTAGGAAATGTAACTCTTAAGTATTTTTATCTGTCTTTGTAATCAACTCTAAGTTGTTATTAAGGTAGGTTTAAGAAAAAACATGATTTATTATTTGTGCAGACTTGTGTCAGATTGATTGATTTTTGTCAAAAATATTTCTAACCAGTCTAATAGTCATTTAAAAAAGACAAAAGTGAAAGTCTGAATGGGCAAGTCACCCTAAACTAAACCAAAAATATATATCAACATGGAACTATTTTGTCTGAACACATGACAATTCTTATTATGCATAAATCTGCAATATTATGTTAAAAATCATTGCATGCTAAATCAAATTACCTAACAAAAGTGGTTCTGGGACAATGTCCTACACACACAATATTATAGACAATATCAAAAATATTTTTCATCAAACGTGTTTGTTTTTACTACAGAGTGCTCTATGGAGTTCCCAAAGCTCCCCCCTCACTCCGGCTCTGTGTTATCAGTAGTGGACATGCACACAGGTGGAGAGCCGCTGCGTATTATCCTGAGTGGGTATCCAGAGGTGAAGGGGGACACCATCCTTGCCAAACGACGCTATGTGAGAGAGCATCTCGATCATCTTCGCAAGGTGTTAATGTTCGAGCCCCGTGGTCACTATGATATGTACGGAGCCCTGCTGGTCAGAAGTGAGTTAGCAGAGGCTGATCTCGGCGTCTTGTTCATGCACAACGAAGGGTACAGCACCATGTGTGGCCACGCTGTCATTGCTCTCGGGCGATTTGCGGTGGATTATGGCTTGATCAAAGCGCCCACTTCACCAGAGACGCAGATAAACATACACTGCCCCTGTGGCTTAGTGAAGGCCTTTACACAGTATTCCAACGGGAAAACTGGAGCTGTCAGATTCCACAGTGTGCCAGCCTTTGCTTTCGCTACAGGTGAGCAATATGGTGTGATCATGATAATATGATCATAAAACCTTTGCAAGTTTGATTATGTTCAAATGGCGTCACTTTGAAACATGATTTTTTTTAACTGTTTTTAATTAATCACTTGCCAAACTTGTTTTATATATATTTTGTATAATATCATATTTAAATTGTCTTTAAGAGAGCTGTTTTATTCTTTGCCATCCTTGTTTTTCTAGATGTGAGTGTCTCGGTGCCAGGATATGGGTCCATCACTGTGGACATCAGTTATGGTGGAGCTCTTTATGCTTTTGTGAGTTCTGAGAAATTTGGATTGGATGTCAACAAGTCCAAGACCAGAGATCTGGTGGATGCAGCCACTGCTGTGAGTGATGCTGTCAAATCCCAGGTAACTGCTGTCAATGGTAGCTAAAACTAGCTTTAAAAGCATTTTTGTTAATTGAAATGAGCTCAAATAAAATAAAAATATAATTTAAAAACTTAAACTACAGAAAAAAAAAAATCCCCTTAGTAATCAATTGCAGGTTTAAGCTGAAATACTAAAATTAGTAAAACTTAAAATAAAATAAAGCTAATTAGGAAAAAAAATTTTTTAATAATTGTTAAAAACATAACATAATTACTAAAACTAACTCAAATTAAAATCAAATCTGGAAAATAAAAATTAAGATAATTAAAAAATAATTCTAAAATTAAATTAAAATAAAAAATAAATAAAATGAGATTTTTGGGATTTTATTTTAAAAAAAATTGGCAAGTGAAAGAAACATAAACCTACTTTTCAACATTGTGTTTTATTAGTCTGTAATTTGCATAATTGACTGGTCTAATTGTTGTAATGACTCTAGGTAAAGTTGTACCATCCAGTCAGTGAGGATCTGGCCTTCCTCTATGGCACAATCCTTACTGACGGCAAAGATGCTTTTTCTGAAGAGCCCACGGCCAATGTGTGTGTGTTTGCTGATGCACAGGTAAAACCAGTTGTTTATATGAAAATCAAAAATACAGGAAATTCTGGACTTCAGGACTGTTCATCCTAATATGAAATCATTTGGTTGATAGCGACTGGTCTTCTCTTTGTGACAGAGGTTTGTTATATGTGTTGTCAGGTGGACAGAAGCCCTACAGGGTCAGGTGTTACTGCTCGTATAGCTCTTCAGTACCAAAAAGGCCTGATCGGACTGAACCAGACCAGAAGCTTCAAGAGTGGAGCTACAGGATCAGTGTTTACAGGAAAAGCAATAGAGGTACCTGTAGAAAACAGAAACCATTTTAGGGTCTAGTCCTGGAAATGTAGTTTATATTCTTTAACAAAACCAGTAATTGTAGCTGGTCTGTTGTTGAAGGAGACCACTTGTGGGGACTTCAGGGCTGTGGTAGTGGAGGTCACAGGTCATGCTCACTACAGCGGTGTGGCCAGCTTCACCCAAGAGAGCGATGACCCTCTCAGAGGAGGTTTTCTTCTGCGCTGACTTAAAGGTCACAACTGATATTTCTGCTTCTGATCGCAGGTACAGTGTAAGACAGGTTTTCTGAGCTCAGAACATGTGAATCTTCAGATGTAGGTTTTTTATAAAGGAAATCATGAACTGAACATTGATTAAACATTAAGATATTATATATAATAGTTATGATTTCATCATATTGTTTTTAACCTGTTTTTTTTTTTTTTTTTTTAAACCATTCACCAACAATTACTTAGACATTTCACAAAATATATTTTGTTTAGGTCTATTTAGGGTGTGTGTGTGTATACACACACACACACACACACACACACAAAAGATAATAACTAAAAAAAAAAAAAACTTTTTAGGATTCTTTGATGAATAGAAAGATCCAAAGATCAACATTTATATTAAATAAGCTTTTGTAACATAAACTACATCATTCAAAAGCTTGGAGTCAAGTGTATTTTAATCATTATATATTTATTATTAAATTATGAAATTAAAGAAATTAATATTTTATTTAGCAAGGATGCATTAAATTGATCAAAAGTGATGATAAGGACATTTATAATGTAACAAAATATTTCTATTTCAGATAAATGCTGTTCTGAACTCTCTATTCATCAAAGAAACCTAAAAAAAATTCTACTCCGCTTTTTTCAACATGGTAATGTTTTTTTTTTTGCAGCAAATGAGAATATTAGAATGATTTCTGAAGGATCATGTGACTAGAGTAATGATGCTAAAATTCAGCTTTGAAATCACATGAATAAATTACATTTTAAAATATATTCAAATGGAAAGCGGTTATTTTACATAGTAAAAATATTTCACACCATTACTGCTTTTGCTGTAAATGTATGTAAAAAAAAAAAAGTGACAAGGTTAACATTGTAATTGCTAATATTGCCCACCAGAGGACATCATCTGACTGTAGGAACAGTGTGGTGATATTGTTTTTAATAATTTTAATAAAACATTTGGAATGCCTGATGAAGACTGCGTGACTGAAACATTATATTAAAATGTGATTCACAAGCTATAGCAGTGTGGGATTCTACGTGTCTGCTTATATGATTCACTTGTGCTTGAGGTGGCATTTCATTTAGATTTTTTTGAAAGTTTTTTATATATATATATATATATATATATATAAACATTATTTTTTTGCATTACCATTCACTAACAATCAGAGGAGACTTAAATTGACAACATAGTAGAAAATATTACTCCGATTCTTCCATTTATTCTCTTATGATTCATCTTACAATGGAAGGTTGTGTTTTCCTTAAATTATAAAATTCCAATGGAGGTATCTTACACTGAAAAAGGAAACATTGTTACACCATACAACTAGGCTGCTAATAAAAAAAACCAGGAGAGACTCCAGACAGGATGGAAGAACGTAAGGGAAGAAGAGTATTGCCTTGATCCAGTTACTTACAGATCATTTTAAATATGACTTCATTTCACATGAAAACTCCTCAAACAGAGAGACCAACACTTGACATCAGAAACTGCATAGAGTCTGTACAATGACCGTCCAAAGTGTTTAAGACAACATGGGCTCCAGATGCCCCTAAAAACACACCTTTAAAAAATCATTCCCAGTCAGCCTGTATCGGATATCACAATGCAGTCTTCTTTATGATAAAGCAACCCACAACCCTGGTTATTAATGTCAGTAATATTCCTTTAAAACACTCAAAAAAGAAAAAAACCTTTTGTCAAAAGGGCAAAATCCTTTTCTTAAAGGTGTACAGTCACTTTACAGCTTTCCACTGACCTACAGTATGTACAGACACTTGTCATTGAATCTTTAAATAACATCTATTCCCACTTTGAATCAGTCAGAAAAGCAAGAAATTGAGAAGTTCAGATGAGTGACGCTTTAGCATGCCAAGACTCAGTGTCACTTTTGGCGATTTGTTTGGTTACAGGAAGAAAATATGGGGTTTAAGGACAAGATTTGCCGTAAGTGGTCAAATGAGCCTGAGTTTCTGATTTATATCCAATCAGTAAACCCACAGTTATCTCAGTCTCTGACAATATCCTGGTGCTCCAGCACTCTTGATGAAATAAATCAGCAAATTAGGTTCATTTGGCAGCCGTATTCCTAGTTTCTGAGAGTTTTTTCTCTCTGCATTCAGACAGGTTCCCCATTACAGTCACAGGACACATGATAAGCTGACCGTCTTTGGGTAAACATGCTTTCCTCTGCTACCCGGGATCGAGTTTAATCTGAGGAGATTCACCAGATTCACCACCACAGGGAGGTTGTTTGGTTGTAATGAAATGCGTCTCAGTGGTTGGTCTGCTTGACCGCCGTTCAGAAGTTAAGCTTGGTGATTGGACGCTCCCTGCCGGTGTCTGACGTCTGGCTGTTGATGCGTTTGCGATTGCGCTTCATCTTCGACAGATCTTTATCGAAAACCTCTCCAGAACGCAAAGCTGACACCAGGTCATCAAACTCACCCCCGTCGTCCTCTCCGTTCTCTTTGGCTTTTCGAGCCTTCTTCTCTTTCTCCCTCTGCTCCTTGAGCTGAAAGATATCAAGATGATGTCAGATTTGGCAGTGAATGGGTGAAGAATAAAGAGATGAGTTATGAGTTATCTTAAGTGTTTTGGCTCAAGCATTATTGCATTATTATAGTATTGCAGCAGATGCTGTCAGTTGATTAAGGGAGTGTTCACACTTGTCATGTTTGGTTCGATTAAAACCAACTCTGGTGCGATTGCGCTATTAGTGCGGTTCATTTAAGTAAGTGAGAATGCTGCTGTCCGAAACCTGGTATACACCAAACAAGCAGACCAAATCCAAACGCACGCGAATGGGAACTTTGATGTTATACACCAAGGCAAATGTACCTTTTGCTCTTGTTTTGAGTATTCATGAGATCTGTCACAAAATATACATCCTTCAACCCGACCACTCAGGTTATGAACGCATCACTGTGCCTTTAGGTTCAGTATCTATAGGTTCACTGTCAAAAATGGCAGTGTGAACGCTAAGCGGACCAGGACCAAATGTATCATTTTCCTTTTTGGTCCGGACCAAATGAACCAAACGAACGGAACTACAAGTGTGAACACAGCCTAACTTACTCAGCTGAGATTTTTACACTTAAAAAATAAATAAAAGTAGCAAAATATTTGTTGTAAAATATAGTATCTTTGCGAACATTTAAAAAACATTCATAATTGACAAATATTTGTTACTAATAAGCATATAACTTAGCCACCTACCAAACACAATAAGTTCTTTGTTTTATATGTACTATAAATGTTGTAACAGTTTTGAAAGACTGTATAAAAAATCTCAACCGTTTTCTATTTGAATAGATTTTAAATGTAATTTATTCCTATAATGGTAAAGCTGAATTTTCAGCAGCCGCTTCTCTAGTCGTCAGTATCACACGATCCTTCAGAAATCATTCTAATATGATGATGCTTTGATGAGCACAAGAGGCTTCTTTCAAAAACTTAAGTAGGTATTAATAAATAAATGATATTGAGATTATTCATTTCCAAAACATCAAATTTAATTGAATTTAAAAACTTCACAGACCTGAGCCTCCATTCGTGCCCTGCGCTCCTCCTCTTCTTTGCGTCGGCGCATGTTCTCGTTCTCTTGACGGGCCTCTGCAAAGGACTGCAAGAATTGGTCGAATATCCCAAAGAACTCATCGGGCTGCATCTTATCAGCATCTTCACCAAAGTGCTTGACCGCCTTTAAGAACTGGAGAACAGAAGCACTGGTCATATGAAAGCCATTTCCTGCTCGCTTTACTTTCAGAGTAATGACGTGAACATGAATACTTCAAGAAAATCCTAAAACAAACAAACAAAATAAACACAAACATGGCTCAACAAAATCTAGTTGTCTTCTTTTTTTTCTGCAACTTTCTATGTGAACTACTTTTTAAATAATAGCTATAAATTACTGGTTTGTTATTGTTACATTAATGATTTCTGAGACAATTTTCCATTTCAAATAAGGTAAGTAAAAGTACAACAAAAATTGTAGATGATCATATGATAAATATAATAAATAAAATGGCTTGTTCGTTTACATGAAACTCAAACTAAATAATGAAACTAAATAATAATACTATATAATAATGATAATTAAAACCATAATTTTACTCTTGTATGACAAAACATGTAGATTGAATGTGAGATGTAGTGACAATGAAATAAAAATGTTCATAATATATATATATATACATATACATATATATAAAAGATTATTTTACAATACAAAGAAAGTGTAAACCAAGAGGAACAACAAATTGCAGTGAAATGTGCAGACAGCTGCACAACAAACTCTGGGGGTCTAATGAACTTCTGGTAAATGAAGTGTGTGACGCACTGCTAGTTATCCGGTCACCGGTAGCCAAACATAAAGTAGTCTTGTTAACCCAAATTTCTCCAGTGACTGATTGCAGCCTAAACACAGGGGACTGCAGTCTTGCCGTGGCACTGCTGCAGCCTCGTGCCGTCTCACCACAGGGGAGGAGGCCTAGTCTTCCCACAATGCCTTTGATGTGTCTTTATCACTGCCATATGGAACAGCTCCTCCGTGGGCCTGCATGTGCCTGAGCCAAGGGGCATATTTTTATTTCTCCTTTGCCCTGCTTTTATATCTCTTCTTATCAGTCTCAGACTTCAGACAGGAGGCCTAGGTTGGGTTGGAGATTCATCTTTTCTGTTATAGAATTAATGTGGCATGTTATTGTGCATTTATGTGTAGGTCCTCTCTATTTAGACATATGCATTAAAATACAATTTATACATGGGGAAATAAAATTTTACCTCATGATAGCATTATAAAGAAAAAGGCTCATTAAAAAGTAAATAAAATGTAATTAATTAAAAATAAAAAAGAATATTTTGGCATAACCTATTAAAAATATTTATTATAAAAAATATATTTTAACAAAACTGTTTCACTGCTTATTAATATTTGAAAGATATTGAATTAACCAAAAACAAAAGAGATGATGATATCATAAAGAGGACCCCTGTGTATCAAGTCAGTAAGACTCCGAAAATATTAAATCATTTGCAGTGGTGGTATTGTTAACTAATATTTTTCAGTAATTTAAATAAAACTACAAAACATTAAACACTAATATAAAATAAAATTAATATAAAAAGACAATTAAATGCTAATATATTAATAAATAATATTATAGTATATAACTAATACTAAAATAACATTTTAATAATTTCTGACCATTTTATGATAACATTAGATTAGATGTTGTGTTACTGAAATTTATTAATAATTCATCCTATTTATTAAACAATACTTTATACTAAAACAAACTTTACTACATAAACTAAAATTAAAACCAATATTAAAATAAAAGACAATTTAAATCTGATATATTAATAAATACTATTATAGAATATAACTAATACTACAATTACATTTTTGTAATTTTTGACCATTTTATGACAACACAAGGTTAGTTCAGGTTGTAAAATGTGTGGTGTGACTGATATTTATTAATAATTCATCATATTTATTAAACAATACTTTCTTTATCTTTATGCATTAAATACTATATCATATGTCATATAAGGCCAACATGAACACAGATACATTTCTAAGAACTTAAATGTGGGCTGTCGTATTTATGAGAGATTTTAACATTCAAAACAGTCATAATCCTGTCATAAAATCCCAATACCGTGAATTTGCTGCACTTTACCTTTCCAAAACTATGTAAAAAGAAAACCTTGCCATTTTATATACCCATTTCCCCTCACAGGACTGCAAGATATTGTGTAGCATATGTGTTAAACAACTGTCTGCCTCCCTCTGCACAGATGGACCTCTCGAAAGCAATAAGAGTTAAATGTTCTGTTCCCTCTCTGAGTGCAAGGGTCGCTACGCAGGAAGCGTTCACAGCGAGAGGCTGAAGGTCAGCTCCTGCACGCAGCAGGACGTCCAGAGTGAGCGCAGCCTGTTTCTCCAGCTGGCCTTTGAAGGAAAGGCTGAGCACCAGGATGGACATCTTAAAGATACACACTCAAACAAACAAATGCAGTCCAACACACACTCACCAGTTCTTTGGCCTCGCTGAGGGAGTCCTCGACATCAGAGAAGCTGAAACTGGCCACTGTGATGAACTGGCTGACTACTGACACAAACTTATCCCCATACTCCTGAGGACGCTTCTTCTGGAATTCTAGCTCCTGCACGAGAGACAGAAACGCTGTACACGATTTGCTTTTAAGTCTGAAAAAAAGAGGAATCATGCAGCACTTACGCTCTCTACGCTCTTCAAGCCACTGCGAAGATTATTGATCTCCTTCTCCAGTTCAGTCATGCTGGAAAGACAATCATAGAGATCCCAGTCATTTAATGTGTAATCAAGAATGCATTTTCTACAGGAGATTAGGGTAAACTGTGACACTTTTGAATTAAGCTGTCCTCCAGGTTAGGAGAAATTAAATAAAAACAATTTAGTCAGTCTACTATAAAATCCATAACAAAGGGACACAAATAGGATATAAAAGGGACAAGCTGAATCAATGGGGAATATGAACAAGTTCATAAAAAAAAATCAAAACTGAATGTAAAAAAAAAACAATTTTAAACTTTATATATATATATATATATATATATATATATATATATATATATATATATATATATATATATATATATATATATATATATATATATATATATATATATATATATATTAACTATTGAATATTATTTGTGTTTAATAGTTAAAAATATGAGAGAAAGCTTGTAACTGGAGGCAGATCTTACAATTATTATTTAATATTTGCAGCATCTGACACATTTACTCCTCAGCTAATATTTTGTAAATGCTTCATCTATTAATACATGACAGTGATCTAGAATTAGATAATTGAAACAACTTCAAATTTACGAACAAGTATTATATATTTTAATGTTTTTAATTATTCTATTTTATATAAATTTAATTTAAACATATTTTTATATAATTTTTGTTTAATTTTCCATAAATTTATTGTACTTGCCATTTAACATTAAGGTCCCAACAGTTAATGTTAGTTAATGAATTAAATGAACTAAATTAATTATCAATGAGCAATACATTTGTTACAGTATTTATTACAACAGTTAGTTTAAGTTATCTCAGGTCCATTAAAATAATATATACATTATATATATATAATTTAAACAATTACATCAAATACGTATTTTTACCAAAATGTTTTTTAATATTTATATCATATAAAAATATATTTTACAGTTAAATTTAATTATTAAATAGTTCAATATTTGTATATCTCTCAGTCACAGTCAGCTGTATATGGAGCCTTTTTTAAATATATGGCCATATAACAAAAATCTCCATATGCCAGACAGGCTGACCATTTTTAGCCTTTTATCCAAACAGGTCACACTGATAAGAAGCACAGATATGTCTAACAGGCATTTATCTGAACTTTAACCCCTGTGATAGCACTAAAGTGACTCCATTAGTCAGATACTGCATATAATGAGTGTGAACGGCTCTGTTTCGAGCTGAGCTATTCTTAGCTGCTCAAATGACCTCAGTAGGACCGATAGGCGCTTGTCTTCAATCTGTGCAGCCTTTATTCCTCCTTCCACACAAATAGGCCATTGTAACAGACTGAACCTTCAAAGTACACAGAAACATGCTTATGGAAAAACCCCAATGGCCACTCAAACTCACCGTACCTTCTGACCCTGGAACATGTTTTTATTTCCTGAATAAATGACACTGACTTATAGACTGAGTCAAACAAACAGAATCCTTTATTTCATTCTTTCTACCCCCTCAAATGAGATCACGGTCTTGTGACTTCACTTGAATACATTAGTCTCGCTGGCGTGACTAAAAAGTAGTTTAGTGGCCATTCTACTGTACATTTGGATAGTCAAATTTGGCTCAAATTTGCTGGTACGCACATCACAGCAGCACATGGATCTCGAGAGGTCATTGAGTGGAGATCTCTCTGCTATGGTGGTATGCATGTATCTCTCTTCCACTTATATATTTCAGCACCCAGGACTAAGAGAGACGAGGGCCCCATTTCCTCCAACTATGATTTAGGGTTTTGCTCTCCATATGTGAGTAACCAAAAGCTTGTATGACCCACAGCATGGATTGAAGCCCAGTGTTGGGCGGGAGTGACACCACAAAAACTATTTCCAAAATCCATTTAGCGCAAGTAGACCCTAAAGGCCAGTAAATCGTAAAGCTGATGATAGAAGTGCACACCAGCCACTCCGCAGCTATACCTACTTTACTTTTGCAGCTTCCGGCACGTTCTGCAGCTCCTCTGAGAAGATCATGACTTTGGAGTACTTCTTCTCCAGAATGGTGATCAGGTAGTGTAGGAGAGTGATATTCCTGCAATGGGACAAAGACCACAATAAATGTATGAATATAAAAGCTAGAAATAACTGTCATATCTTCTCACTTGTCGATGCTGGACTTGGTGTCTGCGATCTTGTTGAGTGAGGAGATTTTGAAGCCGTAAGCGTTGCCTCTCTGTCCTTTGTTCATGTAGTTGCCGAACGCCAGCACCACCTCCAGCAACTGCTTGAGATTTCTACTGTGCAGCACCTCTTTTGAGGCCTTGGACAGTGCTGAAAAAGAAACACAAAGAACAAGCCTAAAATGTTTAATGTTCATGAGCTATAACAATTCTGTAATCATTATCACTAGCAAATGTAAGCAGTAGAATATTAGTAGAATAGTCTGTTAATTGTGACATCATGTAATATTGTGAAATATTATTACAAATTAAAACTATTTTCAATTTGAATACACTTTAGATGATTTCTGAAGGATCATGTGACACTGGAGTAATGATACTGAAAATTCAGCAATATGATTTTTGCAATGCAAATGTGTTTAAAGTGCACATGCACAAACCTTCAACTTTAGGTTTAATTTCTGCAATCCTCTCTGCAAACTTCTTTTTGAAGTACAACGACTGTAACCTCTGCTGGTAATGGTTTATTCTGTGTGGAGGACAAAGAAAGAGGATTGGGCCAGGGAAAAATATAAAAGCAAGGTCCATTAAAAGGATTGCACACTACATCACCCATAATAGATTCTAAATGATCTGTAGAGATTTAGTGTCTTGCATATGACACAATAAAACGCACATGATCTGTATACACAGCATTAATGGTTCCACTGAATAAAGAACAAACAGTCTGAAGCAATGATCTGCGCCTGATGCTGCTGTGTTGCATTCAGCATTCCCGGGTCGGGGACAATCACCTTGGTTACCGCACTTGCCGAGGGCCAAACACAGCCTTAGAGACTAAAATCAGACAAGCCAGTCGATTCTTGGAACGATTTGTCTTCCATCCTCTATACACCTAACGCCAAGGCACCTGTGCTTTGTTTGGCCAAGCTTCTCTGCATGTCTACGATAAGATAGTACTTATTTAGTTACAGAAAATATTGACGCTGAATGGGATCCTCAGTCTGACCAGATCAATGTGTCACCCAGGATTCATAACCCTTTTCCTTCCTTGCTACAGGAAATCACATTTACTTCTAACACCACGTGTTTGAGTGTGTGGAAAAACGAAACAGATCTGAATAAGTCACTGTTCAGTGGTGGGTGGCCTTAACGGATGAGATATTCCTTACATACAACGTACGAAGCCAACATCATGAAATCCACTGTGTGGGACTGTGGAGGTGAACAGCATGGCGCTCATCGCGGTGCCAAGATGAAATAAAGATCCAAGCCAATCAGCAATGGGGCTTATGGGTAGTGTGCAGCAACATTTAGGTATAAGCTTAAAGTTTTTGAGCTTAAAAAAAACGTCTACCTTTTTCGAGAGTGGGGAGCCTTTATTTCCAAATGGACAGAGGTTAGCTTAGTTAAGCCATCACATTTATCTAATTAAATAAAGCTCCTCATGATAAAAGTAGAATTGTGAGAAAGGAAAAAGTGAATCAAATTAGGGTCTATTTACACTCGTGATGCATTTTTAACTTCTTTTTACTCGAGATGCATCACAATGGTCAAAGACTTGTGTATGTTTGCATAGACCAACAAATAAGACGTGTCCTATTTGATCAGCCCCCTTAAACTGTCACCATGATGATTAAATGTCCTACCTGCTCATTTCATAGAGGAAACGGTCTGCCTTTGCCATGCGGTCCAACTCATGTTTGTGCTCCTCTAGTAGGTCCACATCACACTTCTCTGGGACAAACTTAAGCATCTGAAGCAGTGAAGAAAACACCATCAAATACAACAGCACTAATAACAGAGAATTACCCTTAAGCAGTCTTGAGTGATATTATTTTGGAAGACTATTTCTGCTATAGAGTAAAAAAAAAAAAGTTACTTAGTTTCTTACAGTTACATTTATCTCACAATGTGACTGCTTCCATAATTGCAACTTTATATCTCATATTTGTTTATTTCTAGTAATTGCATCTTCATATTTCATAATTTAAAATGTTTCGTAATTGTGAATTTCCTTGATTGTTTATTTCCCATAATTGCAACTGTATAGCTCACTACTGTGATTTTAATACTACTGTGATTTTATAGCTCACAACTGTATATTTTTCCATAATTGTGACTTTATATCTCTCAGTTGGGACTTTATATCTGAAAATGTGACTGTTTTCTAGAATTGCAACTTTATGGCTCACAAGAAAAAAAAATAGGTGGAGAAGAAAGACACGTTAACTGCAAAAGATTTAAGAATTAATGTAAAACCATCAGGAAACATTTAGTCTACAATGCCACCATTTTCCAGAACTGCAACTTTTCCTGAAGTCTCCAGAATTACAAGGTGTCAGGTTCTCACAGACGTTGCTTGGGTAAAAAATCCTAAAATATGCCCCTCACTTAATAACATGCTGAAGTATTGTGAAATACATTAAAACAATTTTTTATAGATACAATTTCTTTATCGATAGATAAGTTGAGAGTGACTCTCGAAAGACCAGCACCACATATTCTTGTACCACTGTTTGAAGAACTTTTCTTCCAGAATCTGGTAGTAAGTTTTAGGAGCTCAATGTGACTCACAATGTGACTCTTTTCTTAAATAAAACTTGCTCTCATCATTACCCTATTGTATTTTTTTTAGGTTTCCATACATGTTTGTTAACCATGATAGATCCAGAATGCTTTTTCTTCTGCCCCTCACTCACCTGCTCCAGCATGTCCTTGGGCAGATCTTCCTGTTCATCCATAGTCAGAATAGCCCTCTTTATTTCCTCATTGGAAAGTTTCAATCTGAAACACAAGCACAGAATATACAGATCAAGCAGACTGGGACAAATAAAGTCATTTGAAATGCATTCACAAATGAAATCCGAGTGATAGATCCACATCAGCAGAAAACACAGTGAACTGTAATTAATCACACTGCGAAAAGGAAATTGCTGGGAAATTCCTCCACTTGCATAAATTTTCCTTTGGCATATAGTATAAATAAATTAGTGTATGTTATTTAGAAGAGCTATTAATCTTGAGACCCAATGTTGAACCCAAGTGTTTGTTCCAGTTACCAAGAATTTCCTGGCTAACTCTATATATCATTACTGGAGTGAAGAAGTGATATTATCGCATGACTCATAGAAGTTAACCCAGCATTTGCCTGCTGAAAATAATCTGTGATCATCACTGGTTGTGTCTCAACAGCAACATGACATTTGTGGTCAGTTTGTCATTTGAGAGTTCCTGGCCTTTCCACCAATTTGTTTGAGCTATAAATGACAAGTATGATGTAAAACAAGCTGTCAATCTAGGGAAGATAAATATGTTCCTCCTATAATTGAAGGTGTTGGCAGATCTTCTTAGTAGCCCTCCGACAGAGACGGTCAAACCCGCCCAGAGTAGAATCCATCAATGGAGCCCACCCTCCAAGATTCCATATTAATGATCCAGAGACGCATCTGATCCATAGATAGCTGTGTGTGGACTTTAGGCCAAGAAGAACAGGTGTTTGATGGGTCTGAGATCAGCGTTGGAGAGCAGCCTTCGTTCCCCAGCCAGGATCCAGAGGGACTGCAAACCACAGCAGTGACGTGAAACACGGCCAGAGCTCTTTCCATGTTCGAGTCGAGGTGTTTGTGCCAAGCAGCCCTTCCAATTCCCAGTGTTCTGTGTTACTGAGTTCTTTCTAACAAAGTTCACATGCTTACAGGAGTGAGTGAAGCTGAACTCAGGAAGGAAATGAAAGAAATAATGGGAGCCTCAGTTCATTCAGAGGCAAGCCAACGTCATTATTAGGAGGTCATTAGCGTAACCACAAGACTCCCTCTTTATTGTTTAATCAGCGAATAATAAGCAGGAGACACAGTTGGAGGAAAATCTTGTGGAGCTGCAGAAGACTTTCCATTTCATGTGGTCACAGACACTTTACTGTGATTGTGAAATGTCAAGAATCAAACCTTTAGAGACCAAGTGAAATCAAAATCAAAGTTTTAATCACACGTTTAACCTTTAGTCCATGTGTTTTGGCTTTGAGACCATCTGTATGCTAGTGCTGATGTTGACAAAATTGACTTTTAGATATACAGACATACGGAAGAGGATTAGGGCCAAGCAATAATAAAAAAATAAAATCATTGTCATTGTGTTTCAAGAAAAAAAGTTAAAAAATAAACACACCCGTGTCATGTTCATTTCATCTCGTTGGACAGTGTTAAACAGCATCTGCAGTGGTGTAGATGTTCTTAGATGTAGCATACGATGCGATCGACCACAGTTCAAATATGCCTTCTGTCGAATTCACTTTTCTTTCTTTTCTCATCTCATATCACATTGGAAAAGTGAAAATCAGTTGCCTAATAAGTGTTTAACAATGATGTATTTATTGGGTAGGTTTAGGGGTAGGTTGCATATAGGAAGGGCTTTGTTGTCCCAATAAGGCAGCATCTATTAAAAAATTGTAATAAAATCATTTGCAATTTGTTATTACTTCATCCTGTTAATGTACAACAATATTGAGGTGCAAATAGTATCTATCACTATTTATAAGTATAATGCATATTAACGAGTTTTTCTTGAAACGTTTAAAGATTTTTTTTCTCTATTCTCAACATTTTGACTTGTTTCTTGAAATTTAAAGAGTTTTTTTCTCAAAAAACACTGACTTTATTTTCGAAATGTAATGATTTTATTCTCAACATTTTATGTTGACATTTTTCTTCAAATTTAACCACACATAATGTCTTTAATCTCAAAATGGTTTTATTTATTAATTTTTTTTGCTTGGCCCTAATCCTCCCCCGTAGGCATTTTCCTCAAGGAAAACAGACAATATTTTTATGGTTATTAACACAACAACAATTACTTTAGTTTTAATAAGTGCTTAAAGAGTGCTGTACAAAAAAATAAACTTGTGCTATACGTTCAAAAACCTGGCTTACTGTTCAAAAAAGTTTTATTTTTTTCATGTTTTTGAAAGAAGTCTCTTTTGTTCACCAAGGCTATGCTTATTTAATCAAAAATGCAATAAAACAGTAATATTTTGAAAAACTATTACGATTTAAAAGAACTGTTTTCCACTGAATAAGTTTTATTCCTGTGGTGGCAAAGCTGAATTTTCAGCATCATTATCCAGACTTTAGTGTCACATGATCCTTCAGAAATGATTCTAAAATGCTTATTTGCTGTACAAGAAACAATGTTGAATGTAGAAAACTGTTGTGCTGGTTAATATATTTTTTTGGCAACCATGATACATTTTTTTCTGGATTCTTTGATGAATAAAAATTTTAAAAGAACAGCATTTATTTGAAATAAAAAAACATTTGTAACAAATGTTTTTACTGTCACTTTTAATTAGTGCTGGGCAATGATTAATTGCGATTAATCGCATACAAAATAAAAGTTTTGTGTACATAATATGTGTGTGTACTGTGTATATTTATTATGTATATATAAATACACACACATGCATGTATATATTTAAGAAAAATATGATAATATTTTAAATATAGTTATATACAAGTAAATACATATAAATATTTACTGAATGTGTCTTTATATGTACTTAATAAATATACACAGTACACAAACATATTTTATATAAACAAAAACTTTTATTTTGGATGCGACTAATCACGATTAATCATTGCCCAGAACCACTTTTAATCAATTTAAGGCATCCTTACTGAATAAAATGATAAAAAAAATTGTAATATGTTGTTACTATTATTATTAAAATTTAAGATTTTTTTTTCTAGTGTATAGTCCTTTCTGATCTATTTCTGTACAGCAGGCTTAACAGGTTTAATTTCCTCTTCTGATTGAGAACTGTCCACACTGAGTTGATTAATATGAACTAAGTTCTAATTAGCGATCATTGAGCACATGTTACTCCTCAGTCTCATCTCCCTCCAGCCAGACCACCATCTCACTCTCCACCACCCTGACATCCAGCAGCACAACACTAATGACTCTACAGGCTTCCACTTGAGAAGCGAAACTATTTAAATCCCTGTGAATCTCATCTTGGGTGGTCCGTCCAGTGGCTGTACAATGGATTACATCCCAATCTCTTCTTGTGGAGACTCCTAAGAGAACATTTAGGGAGGATGAGAGTGTAATAGATCCACAGGCCATGATCTACAGATGGTGCTGAAGTCGGCTGTTAATGTGCGTTTTGATGAGGTCTCGATGTCGGTCGTTCATAAACTGTCATTAATAAAAATCTGCAGGGAGCATTTTGGAGTTAATCTGGCAATAATGGAATTGGTCTGGTTAGTTTCATTTAGTTTGGAGTCTTGCTTTACGAGAACCTTGTTTTGATCCCAAGCCAAACTGCAGTCAGTCAGTGAGCTGTCATATATCCTACACCGTCTGGATTGGCAGCTGTGACCAACTGTTAGAGTTTGCTTTGTGGGATTCATTTCATACAGAAAGAGTAGTCCTGAGGTGACAAACAGATATGTAACCTAAAATAAGAATTGCATGCTTTAATGAAAGTATTTATAATGACAATATCGCCACTAAAAAAAATAAACTCTGTGGGAACCCTGGATAAGCTCTGCATGGAAGACAGTTTAATTTGAGCTCATTCTGACACTGCAGTATGAAGCTATAAATGGGAAATATGTAAACCCTGAGTAACATTCAACTACCCAGGAGTTCTACAGCTAGGACCCGCAGTAGTGTTTTCCTTTAGTATGTCATATATTTTGGGTAAGAGAGGCTTGCTTGTCCTATTATAAGTGAATTAAATATTTCCTGAGTTTTGAATTGACAATAGATTCTTTAAAGATGAAATCGAGGTAATGAGGCATGCTGAATTATATTAATAATAATATAAATCTGCACAACTATTTAAAAAAATATGCTAATGACTCTCTTTGGGATGTGACATGGCAACTTAATCCAATAAAAATATTCAATAAATCAATATTTGCTCTTTTCAGTAAATGAAGCTTGGATACATTGAATGGATACTAAATCTTAATAGTGATTTTGACTAAATTTTTTTGTTTTTTTGTTTTCAAAGGAAATGGAAAGCTAGTAAACATCAGGACCCATTAGCAGGCCATTCTTTTACATTTTCTGCTAAGATTTTTGGGGAAAACTCTAGACTCTAGAAAAAAATGACTAGATTTATTTATGGTACACTTTTATTTTTCAGAGGTTTGGGGGCAGTAAGACTTTTAAATGTTTTTGAAAGATGGCTCTTTTGCTCACAAAGGCTGCATTTATTTGATATTAAATACAGTTTAAAAAGTCATCAGTTCAGTCTTCAGGGGCTAATGATCCTTCAGAAATCATTCTAATATTCTGATTTGTGGCTCTGCACACATTTCTTATTATCAATGTTAAAAGCAGTTGTGCTGCATAATATTTTTGTTAAAACCATGACACATTCATTCTCAATATTCTATGATGAATAGAAGGTTCCAAAAGAAAAGCATTTATTTGAAATAAAAATATATTTTGGCAGTATAAATGTCTTTTAATGTTAGCCATGATATTTCATAAATGTGACCCTGGACCACAAAACCAGTCTTAAGTCGCTGTGGTATATTTGTTGCAATAGCCAACAAAACATTGTATGGGTCAAAATTTAGGCCAAAAATCATTAGGATATGAAGTAAAGATCATGTTCCATTAAGATATTTTGTAAATTTCCTACTGTGGATATATTAAAACTTAATTTTTGATTAGTAATATGCATTGCTAAGAACTTGATTTGGATAACTTTAAAGGCGATTTTCTCTTTGATTTTTTTGCACCCTCAGATTCTAGATTTTTAAATAGTTGTACATCGGCCAAACATTGTCCTATCCTAACAAACCAATGGAAAGCTTATTTATTCAGCTTTCAGATGATTCATAAATCTAAATGTCAAAAAACTGACCCTTATGACTGGTTTTGTGCTCAAGGGTCACAAATAAGCACCCAAAGGGCACATTTTAAATATGGAAATCCCAAACCACTGCAATTTGTGGAGCTTCTGCAATCACAGAATCCTTGCATATTCCTTTTCAGTGAGCAAGTCAAATATCGTTCCTGGCAATGACAACCAAGTTGTCAACCGTGTTTTGTTTTTAATGATATAAGACTCTTAATTAATGAAGAATAGTTCCAGTTCATTTTTAAAGCCCCATGCTGCATTGATTTATAAAGAATTCAAGGAAGCCACCTCATACTGTATAGACGTGAAGAAACTAAGGGGCGTTATGGCTTTCACTGGTAGGAAATGGTACAATAACCAAGGTGGAAGATACAGTATCAAACCAGGATGTAGGAACCAGAAGGTATTACCCACAGGATATGACATTACAGGAGGGCTATTGAGGTCCACACACACACACCAGCCGGAGGTGAAATCATACCCGGGCCAGACACATCACTCACCGTGAGAGAAGGATGTTGCAGTTCTGAGCCCGGCGGCCATCGATGACAGAGAGCTCTTTGACTTTCTTGGAGCTCAGTGCATCGTCTTCAGTCTCTTTCTGTTTGGTCGGAGTCACAAAAGAGATACATTTCACTCAAGAGAAACTTTAAAGATCAGGTTTAAAATAAAAGAATCAATATACTCCGATTCTGAATCTCAAACTAACACTGCCAGTCAAACGTTTGGAATATTTTGAATTTTTTAATTGTTTTCAAAAGTCTTACCAAGGCTGTTCATTTGATCAAAAATACAGTAAAAACTGTGAAATATTATTAGAATTTAAAATAACCGTTTACTATTTGAATATATTTTAAAATGTAATTTTTCCTGTTATGCAAAGCAGATTTTTCAGCAGCCATTACTCCATTCTTCAGTGTTACATGATCGCTCAGAAATCATTCTAATTTCAAACTTTTGACCAATAGTGTGTATGGGCAGTTTATATAAACATTATCAATAAAGTCACATTAGGTTTCCACTTTTATATATTGTCTGGATACAAAATGAATGACACAAAGAAAGAGTGAGTGGGGGAGAGATGATGCAAACACTATTAGATCTGTTCAACCACACTTACCTGCTTGCAGTTATTGACCGTAAAGAAGTCCTAGAATGCAGGCAAGAAGCAAGGAAGATGCAGCACATGTTAGAGAGACAGCGTAGTCTGGTGAATTCAGCCAAAACAAACTCAAACAGGCATGTGCACATGATGACATTATTGGGGTTGTGAATGGTGAGCGTGAGAGTGCATGAAAGCAGAGCCTTCTGGGAGGTCTGGAAATGCAGTGTAAATGTGTGTGTGCACTGAAAGATGCAAGCTAGTTGATCACAGATGACCGGTTAATGTCTAAACAACTGCTAAATATCACAAGCTACCTCTCCGATTCCACCTTGTATCAAATCTAGATGGACACATTTTGTCTTTTCTCTAGCAACTCAAAATTTCTGTTCATAATGGGGAAATCTGCCCAGTAGAAAAGCCACAATTCTGAGAAATTATAACAAATAATCGCAGGGACAGGAAATAAAATTGCAATTGTTAAAAATGAATTATGATAAATATAGTAATCATGCAAAATTGCTGCAACTGCAAGAAAAAAGTCAGAGTTAAGTTGCAACTGTGACAAATTAATTTGAAATTAATAAACAATATAAAGTTACAGGTGTTAGATATGTATTATATAAACTTAATTTTATTTTATTTTTTACTCTGAGACAGAAAATGGTTTCCATACTGTAATAATCTGGCTTCCAGAATGCTGTAAATAAAGCATATACATTTTGAGAATTTGATGAAGTCGGAGAGGTTTTATGAATCTCTGTTTTAATGCATTTACTGTAGCATGCTTTCAAGTTACTTTAAAAACAGCTTAAAGTAATTTATGCATTGTTTTAAAATATAATTATGAAGACACTGTCAAGTTTCGAGCTGTATCCAACCTAGTTTTTTTTTCTTTTTCTTCTCTAATTTGACTGTAAAGCCATAAGAAATGTATGTAATTGCTTTATAATGAGACTAAGTGTGTGGTTTACCAGGCATAATGAGGACAGTTTGCCAATGTCTGCTTTTCATAGAAAACTGCTAGCGATATCAATGCATTTTACAGTCTGATAATTCAAACCCCATGCTCTGTGATGCAGGATTACCATGAGTAAATGTATCAATACCATGCATGAGAGACAGTGAATGCTTTGTGAGATCATTCTGGATGAAAACCAGTGAAAGAAGCATTGTTTAGTGACCTGTTGCCTCTGATAGGCAGAAAAAGTCTTCTCAATATCCACCAAGTCTAGGATTTTGAAAACTTTGCCGTCATCAATGTCTGCCCAGACTGTTCCCTCAAGCTTGTTCTGTGGAAGAGAGTGGGATGTGTAACTCAGTTACCGTCCATTCCAAAGTCACATGTTGTAAGTCACATGCTATATTTTGTTAATCGTAAAACTTTGAAACTCAAATAGAAAATGCATTGCGAAATTCAAAAATAAATCAAACATGATAAATGAATAAACATTTTATTCAACGCTAAAATGTATAGATAAAAATAGTATCTTAAAATTAAAAATATAAATAACATTTTATTCAATTAAATTCTAAAGAGTATAGATTGACAGTTTAAATGAAAATCTGAATGTAAATAAAAAATATAGTTTCATGTAAGGAATAGTTTCATGACATAAATTTGTTTAAATCTAGTCCTCTACCCATATGACAATCTATGACAAATACTGACAACTTTTAACTTTAATTTAATTTAAATTTAAGACAGGTTTGACACCAATTTGTGTCGATTGACTTCCAAAATTGTTGATTAAAAGTGGAGGCTTAAGAGACAGATTTTAGCCTCTGTGAGTGTCAGGATGAGCCAGTCCGCTCCTCTAATCCATGCCAGTCTCAGTCTCACCTCAGACAGCTTGGCCCAGTTGAAGGACTTGAGTGGATTGGACGGCTGAGGAATGTTTTTCTTCTTCAGGGACGGTCCCATGGGAGCTCCTGGCGGAGGCGGAGCTGCACCGAGAGGAGGCCGTCCAGGGGGTGGCGGGGGGCCGCCAGGGGGCGGTGGTGGAGGCGGCGGCATCAGAGCACTGCCCGGAGGAGGAGGTGGTGGAGGTGGCATCATGCCACCCGGTGGAGGTGGAGGAGGTGGAGGGGGTAAGAGAGGGCCACCTGGAGGACCAGGGATGGGAGGACCTCCGGGAACACTGGCTACTTGTCTCTAGAAATATAAAAGGGATGAACAGTGGTCAGTCTTTATTAATGTTTGTTTTTGTAAAAGGACGTTTACATGGTTTTGCATTATTTTTATTATTATTAATATCTGTGACATCATCAGCATACCGTGCTGAGGTCATGTAGTCTGGAAGTCATTTCTGCCACCTGCTGCTTGACTAGTTTATTTTCCCCCATTTCTCTTTCTAACTTCTCTTTCATCTTGTTGAGCGTTTGCATCATCTCCTCCTTCTCCTGGGTTTTTGCGTCACACTCTCGCTCCTTCTTTTCCAGCTTCTGCTGAAGCTCATGTTGGTCTACAGGACAAAGAGGTTAAAGGTCAAAATGTTATATGTCTCTACAATGAAAACACTGCATTACTGCCAACTAAATCAAACGGAAATATAAAAAAAATGAATTAACATAATTATGAGATGACAACTCTGAGAATCTATTCTGATCAGATGATGTTCTCATTTTTAAAAATTATTAGTTTTTATGGCAACGCTTATAATGTCAAATAGATGCCATGTGCTTGTTGTTGTTGATGACAGTCCAAAAACAAACCAAAAATTTATTCAGTGTTTAAAAGTACAGCTAAAATAGTTTCATGAAATTAAAAATAAAAACAAATATAA